>NC_053436.1:35087794-35228955 GCF_007990345.1 Gossypium hirsutum
TGATTCAGCACAAGTAGAAATAAAGAAAGAATTGACAGTAAGAAATTAAAAGATAAGTCCTAAGAAGCCTTGAAATCTCAAAAGATCTCACAACTCCCTTCAAACGGCTCTAATCTCCCTCCAAAGAATATCAATGGCAAGAAGAAGGTTGAAGATGGCCCCCACAATCAAAAAGATTGTTAAAACAACTTCTAAAGAAAACTCAAGAGAAAATCCTTGAAGAACTCAAAGAGAATTTTCACTCAAATCAAATCTGAAATTTTCAATGTAATTGTAATGTAATGTAGGGTGGCTGGCCAAGCCATATAAATAGGCCTTTCAAATGTTTTCCTAATTTAATTAAGAACACTAAAACTAAAACTAAAAAAAAACTCCTAATTATTTTAATATGGAAATTCGGCCAAGGTCTTTTATTTGGACTCTGGACTGAATATAAAAATTTAAACTAAATAAATAAATAAATAAATAAATAAAAATAAAACTTTACAACTTGGCCACTTTGATAATTTGGCCTGATTTTCAACTAAGTATGGGTGGATTTCTTGATTGGGCTTGGAATCTTCTTATTGGGCCTCGCCTTCAAGAATTTGGGCTTTTGTGACTCGTATCATTCCCCCCTTCCTCAAAAGATTCGTCCTCGAATCTGAAAAATCAAATGAACTCGACTTTCCTCTATCGAACGGGAACTAATGGCAATTGAGTCCACTGAAAAGAATAGCCATGAGATAGTAAATAGCAACGGAAACAAGCTTGTAGTCCAATCATAAGCATAACAGAACAGGTATAAGTATGTGAATGGACAGATTCAGATTACCATGCAAACAATCTAATTTACTCACCACTGCCTCGTCAAATATTTGAAACAAAGATGGACATGTTTTAAGGCATTCAGTCGTCTCACATTGTTCCCACAAACCATGAATAAATGCGAGTAATAAATCAAATGGTAAACATAATCGTCACAAGTAGGTATTTGAAAAGATTCACATGGTTCACAGAGCAGATTGAAAACAAAATATCGGAAATTTGTACCTATCCCAAAATAGATTTGGCAAATTCGAGGATTTTACACAAGGTGAAAAATCAAGGAGAGAATAACAAATCACGCTTCTTTTCGTAATGACTTTTCAACCACAATCGAAGAGTAACAATAACGATCAAATGAGGGAATCTTTTAAGAACGAAGTCACCAAAAGTTTTATCAATAATTCAATCTACACTGGACTCGGTTTCTAAAATTTCCTTACCTCGCTTACCTTCGGGATATGTAGTGTGATTTCTCTTTGCCTAAGTTGATCGTATGAAAGCGTCTTTCATTTGAAGGTATGAGTTGAAAGTTATCTTTCGATCTTCAGGAACCTGAAAAGTAGCAACACAAGAAAAATCATATCTTGGTTAGTGGAAACATTCCTCACTAGCCTTTCCTCGTCTTTTTCTTTTGTTTCTTTTTCTAACTCATTTCTTCTTTCTTCAACTTCTATTTCAAATTTCTTTTCTGTTTCACATTCCTTTTCACTCTCAATCTCTTTTGCTCTTTTTCATTCTTTTTCTTTTTCCTCACTTGTTTTAACAGAATTTCTCAGTTTGATTTGGTTCTCATGGACTTGTCCGGAGTGAGCGCACTAAGGTAAGTTCTTTCCTTGATGCTTGAAGGAATACCTATTGGTACGACCATCGTGAGTGACTTTCGATCCAGTTGCCACGGTTCTCCTAGCAACAATGGCAGGCTTGAATAGGCATTACGTCGCACACAACTTCGTCTTGATACTTACCGATAGAAAAGGCAATGCGCACTTGTTGAGTGACCTAAATTGGCCTTCGTTGCTAAGCCTTGTAGTGATAAGGTTGTGGATGCTTGGTAGTGGTAAGCAAAGCTTTTCCACCATCGTCGTGCTGGCTATGTTCGAGCAACTTTCACCATCATAATAACTCTACAAAGCTTACCTTGTACATGGCAGCGAGTATGAAAGAGATGTTCTCGTTGCTGCTCGCTCTTTGGTTTTGCCAAAGATGATTGTCCACGATCATGAAAATCATCATCAGTTCTAGGGACACGCCGAGGAGCGCGCCTATGAGCAGGAGGCTGGTTATCCACATCGTCTTTAATTTGATCTCGATATTGAGGCTCTTGATTCAACCGCACCTCATTGATAGTAGCAGTCAACGCTCGAAGTGCAGCAGCCTGTTCGTCCAACTGTTGTTGGAATTTTTTAAATATGTCACTAGTATTATCACTGTAGACATTTTTTTTTTAAAACCTGCAAAACACTCAACACTCAAAATAAAAGTTATCAAACCTCACCGTTAATCACTCAAAAAGAAAAAATCAAATTCTCAATGAGGTCGAATTCAATCTTGTGAGTTCTTTATCAGAGTTTATATCAACCAATTAGAGAGTGTGAACCAAACTACCAAAGAATCCTAATTTGCACTAGGATGCCAAAAACTGACGAGACACCAATTGATTCGTGTTGCACCGAGGAAGAAGTTGTGCACACGTTTAAATCCTACTAACACAAGAAACAGAAGGTGTTAGATAACGTAAGGAAGAATAAAGGGAAACAAATGAAAACCTACAGCTAAGAATCAATAAAAATTGCTGAAATAGAAAACCGAAAATGCGGATACTGACAACTTCGTTCGAGGTGTTCCTGATCTCCAAAAATTACGAATTAAATCTGGAGTGTCCTTATATATTGAATTTTTGATCTGGAAATTTTGGGCACCAAATTCAACCCGCTAAATCTTTTTTAAATTTTTATTGAATTCGTATTTTTGATTTTTTGACTTTTTTGACTGATTTTTTTGCGGGAATAATTTTTTATATTCAATCACAGTGCCAAAAACATGTATGTAAAATTTCAGATCAATCGGACAACGTTTACCCACTCAAATGAATTTTTTTTGAACAATTTTTCTGGGTAAAACTGCCGTTTATGCTTTAAAAATAGAGATCAGTTTAGAATCAACCAAGAACACCCAAAACGCCCAAAATCTGATACCAAATGATACGTGGTTGCGCGCGGACCAAGATCGAGTTGCCAAGTCACGAGAAACTCCTACGAAAACCCTAAACAATTAGATCTGAAACGAAACAGAAAATTAAAAGATTAGATTTTTGAATTTTCAGATCTGAAATAAAATCCCAAATCAGCAAAGAATCAAATTGAGAATAGAAATAAGTGTTAGGGTTCTTGAAACCCTCAAGGAGATTGTGATTCTGCCCAATTGAACACCAAGATAGTTTTCCCCAAATTTCGACAATCTAATTTCACCCAAAAAGAGTATGGAAAAACCCTAGAAATTGGGGATTTTTGGGCTGATTCCTTAAGATAGAAAAGGCTGAAAACACAATAAGAACAGAAAATAGATTAGATAATGATTCAGCACAAGTAGAAATAAAGAAAGAATTGACAGTAAGAAATTAAAAGATAAGTCCTAAGAAGCCTTGAAATCTCGAAAGATCTCACAACTCCCTTCAAACGGCTCTAATCTCCCCTCCAAAGAATATCAATGGCAAGAAGAAAGTTGAAGATGGCCCCACAATCAAAAAGATTGTTAAAACAACTTCTAAAGAAAACTCAAGAGAAATCCTTGAAGAACTCAAAGAGAATTTTCACTCAAATCAAATCTGAAATTTCAATGTAATTGTAATGTAATGTAGGGTGGCTGGCCAAGCCATATAAATAGGCCTTTCAAATGTTTTCCTAATTTAATTAGAACACTAAAACTAAACTAAAAAAAAACTCCTAATTATTTTAATATGGAAATTCAGCCAAGGGTCTTTTATTTGGGACTCTTGGACTGAATATAAAAATTTAAACTAAATAAAATAATAAATAAATAAATAAAAATAAACTTTACAACTTGGGCCACTTTGATAATTTGGCCTGATTTTCAACTAAGTATGGGTGGATTTCTTGATTGGGCTTGGAATCTTCTTATTGGGCCTCGCCTTCAAGAATTTGGGCTTTTGTGACTCGTATCAAAAGTGATCGAGTTTCTTCAAGTCGTAAAACGGAACCAAGAATCCCACGGAGATATACCCCGACTACTACCTAAAAAAAGTTCCAATCGTGACTCCTTTTCGCCATCTACGTCAAGACAAAGAGATTCATACTATGACTCATATTCATCAGTGAATTCGAGAAGTGACTTCGATCGAAAGTCCTTTTCATCAAGAAATTCGAGAAGACGAGAAGCCAATTACGATTTTGATTCGTTCCAAGATGGTGTTCAGAGAAAAGACATACTCCTAGTATATCTTCAAAGAAATCATTCAAGGAGTATTCTTCATGAAGTTTTGATTGTGAATTATACGCAAATAGTTCTTCATCTTTCGAACAAGATTTGTATTCTCATCGTTCTTTTGTACATTCTTGTAAAGAGAAAACAAAGAAAAGAAAAGAAAAAGTAAAAGAAGAAAAAGAAAACAAAATAAAAAGAAAAGAGAGGCAAGAGGCAAGTAAGAGAGAAAATGAGCGAATCTTGAGAGAACTTGAAAAAGCCTTTGAAAAAGCCTTTGAAAAGCAAAAAGAAAAAGAACTTGAAAGAGAAAATAAAATTGAAAAGAGATTGAGAGTGAGTCTTTGAAAGAAACAATTGAAAATGAAAAAGAGCTTGAACATGAGATTGCAAAAGAATTGAGAGGAGAAGACAAGAGAGAACAAGAAAAAGCGAGGAGTGTTTTAACTAATTGTTCTATGAGTTCTCCTTGTATTGTTTCTTTTCAGGTTCTTGAAGATTCCAATGACAAGCTACAACTTCAATATATTTCCGAAGAGAGACGATTTCGAATGATCGAGAAAGGTAATATCGAAAATGAAATTCTCCCTCAAGAGCTTAAAGGCAAGCAAGGTAAGGAGTCTTTAACAATTACATCACGGCAAACTGATTTGAACATTGTTGAAAAAGGTATCGATGACTTAATCTTCGAAAGATCGCTGCTCACTTTGTTGATTAATTGCCATTCTCTGATTATTGATGATTTTGTTTTTAAAAGTGGTATGAAAAGTTTTTCTTGTAATGAGTACAGTGTTGGCAAGCTTGTTGATGAAGTACGACTAAGTAGGTACGAACAAAATTTGATCTTATGTGATAAAGAATTGTCACGTAAAATGCCTAATTCGTTTGTTTATGATGGTAATGTGAATTCTCTATATCGTTGTGCATGTTTGTGTAAGTCTAATCAAATGGGAATTACGATGTATGAGTGTTTGAAAATATGCATGCTCAAATTTTCTTTGTCTCACTTGTGTGAGTTGTTGATGAAAGAAAGGCCATTGTCTCTTGTAACAATGAATGACCAAAGTCGTGTGTTTAAGCCCAGAGCAAGTCATCTTAAGTTGTTGCCAAGCAAAGGTGAGCAAGTCATCTTAAGTCATCTTAATGTGTGAACAACTTTTGCTTACTTGATGATGTGTTTCTAAATCTGAAAACAAATTCGTTGTACCGTGATAATATGCGAATGCAAAATCAAACCTTTGATTCTAGAAATTGCACTATAGTAGGATTGAAGGATTCAAGCATGTCTTGCATGAGTTTAACTTTCCATTGTTTCATATTTCCCTTGTGTTGTTCTCAATGAAACCTTCAAGTCAAAATGAAACAATAAGAGAAAACTTTGCTTCCGACACCGGAGATTATTGTCTTACATCGTTTGGTATTGAGTTGTCCAAAGGACTTGAATCAAGTACTTTTGTTGTCCAAAACCATAATTTTCGAGTGCTTAATGGTTCTGTTCTGACGATTATGCTTGACCATTTTATCCATTGTGAAACAGTGAGGTCGTTTTCCATCTTTGACCTTGTGATGTGATCCGGCTCGGGTAGATGAGTCGTATTCACGTAGTTGCCCGATCGTAGTTTGAGAGAGTCGTTCGTGCCTCGGATTTTAGTAATAAAAGTAAAATAATGGATTAGAATAAGCGGAAGGTTTCAAGAAGGGTAAGTTTAGTAATAGGTTCGGTTATGTGTACAAAGATGGGTGATGGATAAATGAGTCGGTTTGGTTACGAGAAGGAAAAGTTGAAAGATAGGGAATGGAAAAACGAACTCAATGATGTGAGCTTGCCTACGAATCAAATGGAGAACGAACAAGAAGCCATTAAGCTGCCCATTGGTCCAATAACGCGAGCTAGAGCTAAACGATTCAAAGATGCTATTTTAGCAATGGTGGAACGGGTTGAGGAAAATGATAGCAAGGAGTTTAAAAACGAGCTGAACATATTCAACTTCTTTGAAGCTGAATTTCGTTCTAGCTAATTAATTTGCTGCTGGAATTTTAGACCATTTAAATAAGCATTTAAATAAGTTTCATTACAGCTTTTAAATATGTCTTAATTAATTTAAGTGTTTAATATGTCTTGATTTGGCTGAATTAAAGGTGTCTAGATGTCATTTAATTTGTCTAAATTATTACATGTTTTAAATTTGTCCAGCCAAATTTATGTGTTATGATTTGTTAATATTTAAGTTGTCTCAATGTTATTTAGGACGTTCACATTATACTTTAATTTAGTTCAGCTGAATTTGCTTGAAATTAATTAAGTTTATGTGTGTTTTTAGGTGCAGCCGAATTTGAAGGTGAAATGGACAGATTCATGCATGAAGATTCAATGGATGTGAAGATGCATGCATACTGGGTTCATGCACTTAACGATACATGCATGGAATGCATTAAAATTGGTGTGCTGATTTTTAAGTTTTCTATGTGTCCATTCGGCCAAAAGAGATGATTGTTCATTATCCAAAGCTGCCATTTATTTCCTTCACATTGCTGGAAATCTTTTGGCCATTCGGTTCAAGGTGTTCACACCTTAAGGCTCTTCAAAACCGTCCATTCACACCTGATATGGCTGCTCAAGTACTCTCTTTATTATTGGTAATTTTTCAGCAAGAGTTGCCTGTTGAATGCTCATTTAAACCCATTAGCTGAATGTAGCTGCTACATGCATCTCCAAGATCCATTTGCTTAAGGTGGAAGCTTCATAGTTGGTCAGAATTCAGCCGAATCTACATTGCCCATATTCATGAAGTTAAGCTAAATTTTAGTTCAATGTTTGCTTAGAAATTAAGTCTTGAACTTGTCTATTCGGCTACTAGTTGAAAGTCTATAAATAGTTTCTATTTTTCTTGTAAAAGGACTTTTTGACAAATCTCTGAATGAAATATAATTTTAGTGAGGCAATTCACTCTCTTTATTCTTCAAAGCTCAATTGACTTATCTTTACGAGTGGCGTCAATCTGACTTTGTTTTGAACTTATCACCATAAGGTGTGGCATTCCAACTATACCGAAGGTTCCTATTTTGCTAAATAGAGGGTCTCGGTTTTATCTACCATTTCTTCCCTTTTCTTTGAAACCTTTAAGCCCGGGTCCTTATTTGTTAATAAGGGTTCGTACTTGTTTCATTGGAAACCATTTATCCCCATTTTGCTTCCTAATTCATTTAAAACCAATATAACTCATCTTATTGAATTTTGAACTAAATCGACACTACCTAAATTCGATCGGGAATATAATACGACTCGTCACAT
The DNA here is from genome assembly GCF_007990345.1 of Gossypium hirsutum. Taxonomy (NCBI): domain Eukaryota; kingdom Viridiplantae; phylum Streptophyta; class Magnoliopsida; order Malvales; family Malvaceae; genus Gossypium; species Gossypium hirsutum. Next base: position 35,095,332 of record NC_053436.1, read on the forward strand.
CATCCGAATCGAGCTCGTATCAGTTGGTATCAGAGCTGGTTAAATTAGGTACGTAAATTGTAGATTCAAAAAAAAATTAAAAAAAATCGAAAAAAAATTGAAAAAAAAAATTTGAAAAAAAAAATTGCATACGGTCTAGGTGCGGACGAAAAGAACGTGAAAGATCCGTAAAAAAAAAAGTCTGGAGACACTTCAACAAATTTTTTTCTAAAATCACATTCTACACTCCTTTATACCCATTTTAGTGAATTTTCACGCTATTAAAAAAAATTTCAATTAGTGAATCCATTTTATACGCCACATCTTAAGCCTTTCTTTCTTTCGAGCCTACCCTATACCATACGACTTTCCCTTGCAAAACCCCTTGAAGCCGACCCACAAGTGTGGATAAATCTAAGTAGCTTTTCAGAATATCGAGAGTTGGATTTGAGAGGTAAAAGGCAAGAGAGTACATCAAGATAAAAGCCGAAAATAGAGTGAAACACGAGAGGAGTGAATTCTTTTCTTGTGAGTGAATTGTGAGGTTTTTTTTTTTGGTGAGGATATTTTCTTAATTTTAATCATCAGTCAAGGAGCCCGGAACGACGAGCAACAAGTGGAGGAGCCTCGAATGCCGCTGGTGGAGGAGTTAATCTTCAACCAAGGAGAAACGTTCCCGGAGGCGGAGTGCCCGATCTACAAGTTCAAGCAATCGTGCGAGAAATTTCTCGTTTGTTCCAACCTCAATTTGATTCCCTTTATGAACGAATGGAACAAATGGAGGAACGAAGCCAACGTGCGAACACCCCTCCTATTCCGAGAAGAGAGCGAGAACGTCCATGGCAACATGCAAATGATCTATATGAAGCAAGTGACGTTGAAAGTGATCGAGCTTCGCGACAAAGTGCAAGGCGACAAGGCCAACGAGCACGGGGACCAAGAGATCGAGAGAGGACCGATGATGATTTAAAAAACATTAAAATGGCGATTCCTGCTTTTCAAGGAAGGTCAGATCCCGAGGCCTATCTTGAATGGGAGAAGAAGGTGGAGTTAGTTTTCGAGTGCCACAATTACTCGAAAAGCAAGAAGGTAAAGTTAGCTGCTATAGAATTCTCCAAATACGCCATAATATGGTGGGATCAACTCACGATGAGCCGAAGACGCAATGGCGAACGTCCCGTGTCTACATGGGCGGAAATGAAAGCCATAATGAGAAAGCGATTCATTCCTGCTTACTATCACCGGGAGTTGTATCAAAAGCTCCAAAGCTTAACTCAAGGCCAACGAAGCGTGGAGGATTACTACAAGGAAATGGAAGTGGCCATGATCCGCGCCGATGTGGAGGAAGATCGAGAAGCCACCATGGCTCGATTTCTCGCCGGCCTTAACCGAGATTTGCAAATATTGTGGAGCTACACCATTATGTCGAGGTCATTGATATGGTCCATATGGCCATAAAGGTTGAAAAACAATTAAAGAGAAAGGGTACGTTCCGTTCTTTCCCTAATACTTCTTCTACGACTAAGTGGGGGCAAGGGTCCAACAAACGAGACTTGCCGAGTCGAAATAAAGAAGTAAGTGGAGCTACCAAATTCAACAAACCGATTGCCGAATCGAGTAAAGGAAAGATGGTTGCCCAACCAAATAGATCTCGAGACATCAAATGCTTCAAATGTCTTGGAAGGGGCCACATCGCAAGCCAATGCCCGAACCGAAATGCAATGTTTGTTCGAGATGATGGAGAAATTGAATCCAAAAGTGAACAAGAGAACGAGGCTGTTGAACAACTCGAAGAAGAGGAAGACATCGAACAAGCCGAGAATGGAGAAATCTTGGTTGTGAAAAGAAGTCTCACTTTGCAAGGTGTCGAAAATGATCAACAACGCGAAAACATCTTCCATACGCGATGTCAAGTGCAAGGTAAGATTTGTTGCGTGATAATCGATGGGGGAAGTTGTACAAATGTGGCTAGTACGTTGATGGTGGAGAAACTCGGATTGGCCACCACCAAACATCCCCATCCGTATAAACTCCAATGGCTTAACAATGGTGGAGAATTAAAGGTAACAAAACAAGTGCTCATTTCATTCACAATCGGAAAATATCAAGATGAAGTGATGTGCGACGTTGTACCGATGCATGCGGGACATCTTCTTTTGGGACGTCCGTGGTAATTCGACAAGCGAGCAATTCATGATGGTTACACAAATCGATTCTCTTTCAAACATATGGGACGAATGGTGACTCTAGCTCCGTTATCACCGAAACAAGTGTACGAAGATCAACTCAAAATGAGGAGTTCGATTGAAAAATCAAAAGAAATCGAGAGAGAGCAAAAAAATGAAAAGAAGAAAGAAAAGAGTGACGAAAAGAAGAAAAACAAAAGATGAGTGATAAAAAAGAGAGAGTGATTCAAAAGAAAAAGAAATGAGTGATGAGATTGAAAAAAAATTTGTTTGTAAAAGAGAGGGAAGTTCGAAAATCGATGCTATTGAAACAACCATTGTTGGTTCTTTTGTACAAGGAGAGCTTGCTTGGCACTAACGAATTTGATGACAAATTGCCTTCTTCTATTTTGTCTGTGTTGCAGGAATTTCAAGACGTATTCCCGGAAGAAATCCCGAGTGGGTTACCACCTATTCGTGGAATTGAACACCAAATCGATCTTGTGCCGGGAGCCGCAATTCCAAACCGACCTGCTTACCGGAGCAATCCTGAAGAGACGAAAGAATTACAAAAGCAAGTAAATGAACTCCTTGAAAAGGGCTATGTGCGAGAAAGCCTTAGTCCATGCGCCGTGCCTGTTTTACTAGTTCCAAAGAAGGATGGAACGTGGAGGATGTGCGTGGACTGCCGTGCTATAAACAAAATAACTATCAAGTATCGTCATCCTATACCACGATTGGATGATATGCTTGACGAGCTAAGTGGCGCGAGTTTATTTTCAAAAATCGACCTTAAGAGCGGTTATCACCAAATACGGATGCGTGAGGGAGATGAGTGGAAGACTGCGTTCAAAACGAAGCATGGGCTTTACGAATGGCTCGTTATGCCATTTGGCTTAACGAACGCCCCAAGCACATTCATGAGGCTTATGAATCACGTTTTAAGACCTTTTATTGGTAGATTTTGCGTAGTATACTTCGACGATATATTGATCTATAGTAAAAATTTGGATGAACATATTTTACATTTAAAATCTGTTTTGGAAGTATTGAGAAAAGAAACCTTGTATGCTAATTTGAAGAAATGTGATTTCTGCACTAACAAGGTTGTGTTTTTAGGCTTTGTTGTTAGCTCGGAGGGTCTTGAAGTCGATCAAGAGAAGATCAAGGCGATCCAAGAATGGCCCCGTCCAACGAATGTCTCCCAAGTCCGAAGTTTCCATGGACTAGCAAGTTTTTACCGTCGATTCGTGCCAAATTTCAGCACCTTAGCCGCACCTTTAACCGGGGTTATTCGTAAGAATTCCAACTTCATTTGGGGAGAGGAACAAGAAAAATCCTTTTTGAAAATTAAAGATTGTTTAACTCATGCACCGTTATTAGCTTTGCCTAACTTTGATAAAACTTTCGAGTTAGAATGTGATGCATCAGGTTTAGGCATTGGAGCTGTGTTGATGCAAGATGGTCGTCCTATTGCCTATTTTAGCGAGAAACTGAATGGTGCTGTCTTAAACTATCCAACATATGACAAAGAGCTCTATTCGTTGATCCGAGCCTTAGAAACGTGGCAACACTATCTTTGGCCCAAGGAATTCGTCATACACACCGATCATGAGTCCTTGAAGTATTTAAAGGGGCAACACAAGTTGAATAAGTGACACGCTAAGTGGGTAGAATTTCTCGAATCTTTTCCCTACGTTATTAAATATAAGAAAGGTAAGGAAAACGTAGTGGTTGATGCACTATCTCGAAGGTATGTGTTGCTAAATATTTTGGATGCTAAGTTAATGGGGTTTGTATTTCTTAAAGATTTATATGTCAACGATGCTGACTTTGGTGAATTCTTTAGATTATGTGCCAAGGGAGCCTATGAGAAGTACTATCGACATGATGGGTACTTATTCCGAGAAGAAAAGCTTTGTATACCCCAAGGTTCCGTACGAGAAGTGTTGATCGAAGAAGCCCATAGCGGAGGATTAATGGGGCACTTTGGTGTTGCTAAGACATTAGCTACATTGCACGAACATTTCTTTTGGCCCAAGATGCGACGAGATGTCGAACGATTTTGTAATAGATGCATTGTGTGCAAACGGGCTAAGTCACGAATTAAGCCCCACGGTTTGTATAAACCATTACCTATTCCCGAAACCCCTTGGTCTGATATCTCCATGGATTTTGTGCTAGGTTTACCTAGGAGTAAGAATGGCCGAGATTCAATTTTTGTGGTTGTAGATAGGTTCTCAAAAATGGCCCATTTTATAGCATGTCATAAAACTGATGATGCCGTTAATATTGCTAACTTATTTTTCAAAGAGGTGGTCAGGTTGCATGGCATGCCTAGAACAATCGTGTCCGACCGAGACGCAAAATTCCTTAGCCATTTTTGGAGGACACTATGGGGGCGTCTTGGAACGAAGTTGCTGTTTTCAACCACTTGCCATCCGCAAACGGATGGCCAAACCGAAGTGGTCAACCGGATTCTGTCTACCTTGCTTCGAGCTATTATTCGGAAGAATGTGAAGGCTTGGGAAGAATGCTTACCACATGTGGAGTTTGCGTATAATCGAGCTGTTCATTCAGCTACCAAATTTTCTCCTTTTGAAATTGTCTATGGTTTCAATCCATTAACTCCACTTGATTTATTGCCATTGCCTTCTAATCAACTTGTTCATGTAGATGGGAAGCGCAAAGCTGATTTCGTCAAGCAATTGCACCAACGAGTTCGAGACAATATTGAGGCCAAGACCAAGAACTATGAGCAACATGCTAACAAAGGTCGTAAGCGAGTTGTGTTCGAACCGGGAGATTGGGTTTGGTTGCATATGCGTAAGGAGAGATTTCCTATGCAAAGGCGATCCAAACTTCTTCCGAGAGGGGATGGACCGTTTCAAGTCCTTGAGCGAATTAACGATAACTCCTATAAATTGGACTTGCCTGGTGAATATAATGTTAGCGCGACTTTTAACGTTTCTGATTTGTCTCCGTTTGATGTAGATTCCGATTTGAGGGCAAATCGTTCTGAAGAGGAGGGGAATGATGTGAGCTTGCCTACGAATCAAATGGAGAACGAACAAGAAGCCATTAAGCTGCCCATTGGTCCAATAATGCGAGCTAGAGCTAAACGATTCAAAGATGCTATTTTAGCAATGGTGGAACGGGTTGAGGAAAATGATAGCAAGGAGTTTAAAAACGAGCTGAACATATTCAACTTCTTTGAAGCTGAATTTCGTTCTAGCTAATTAATTTGCTGCTGGAATTTTAGACCATTTAAATAAGCATTTAAATAAGTTTCATTACAGCTTTTAAATATGTCTTAATTAATTTAAGTGTTTAATATGTCTTGATTTGGCTGAATTAAAGGTGTCTAGATGTCATTTAATTTGTCTAAATTATTACATGTTTTAAATTTGTCCAGCCGAATTTATGTGTTATGATTTGTTAATATTTAAGTTGTCTCAATGTTATTTAGGACGTTCACATTATACTTTAATTTAGTTCAGCTGAATTTGCTTGAAATTAATTAAGTTTATGTGTGTTTTTAGGTGCAGCCGAATTTGAAGGTGAAATGGGACAGATTCATGCATGAAGATTCAATGGATGTGAAGATGCATGCATATTGGGTTCATGCACTTAACGATACATGCATGGAATGCATTAAAATTGGTGTGCTGATTTTTAAGTTTTCTATGTGTCCATTCGGCCAAAAGAGATGATTGTTCATTATCCAAAGCTGCCATTTATTTCCTTCACATTGCTGGAAATCTTTTGGCCATTCGGTTCAAGGTGTTCACACCTTAAGGCTCTTCAAAACCGTCCATTCACACCTGATATGGCTGCTCAAGTACTCTCTTTATTATTGGTAATTTTTCAGCAAGAGTTGCCTGTTGAATGCTCATTTAAACCCATTAGCTGAATGTAGCTGCTACATGCATCTCCAAGATCCATTTGCTTAAGGTGGAAGCTTCATAGTTGGTCAGAATTCAGCCGAATCTACATTGCCCATATTCATGAAGTTAAGCTGAATTTTAGTTCAATGTTTGCTTAGAAATTAAGTCTTGAACTTGTCTATTCGGCTACTAGTTGAAAGTCTATAAATAGTTTCTATTTTTCTTGTAAAAGGACTTTTTGACAAATCTCTGAATGAAATATAATTTTAGTGAGGCAATTCACTCTCTTTATTCTTCAAAGCTCAATTGACTTATCTTTACGAGTGGCGTCAATCTGACTTTGTTTTGAACTTATCACCATAAGGTGTGGCGTTCCAACTATACCGAAGGTTCCTATTTTGCTAAATAGAGGGTCTCGGTTTTATCTACCATTTCTTCCCTTTTCTTTGAAACCTTTAAGCCCGGGTCCTTATTTGTTAATAAGGGTTCGTACTTGTTTCATTGGAAACCATTTATCCCCATTTTGCTTCCTAATTCATTTAAAACCAATATAACTCATCTTATTGAATTTTGAACTAAATCGACACTACCTAAATTCGATCGGGAATATAATACGACTCGTCACATCATCCGAATCGAGCTCGTATCACTCAACGTCAGGAATGATTCAACACTGAGAAGTGTCACCCCGGTTCCTATATTGTTAAGGTGAAAGTATGGATAGATGGATAGGTGAACGCCTCACCAAGATTGGTGATAAGTTCAAACAAGACGATTGACACCACTAGCACAAGCCAGATAAGTCTTTTGAAACTTGTACGAGATATGAGAGGAAGCAACCTCACAAGAACAAATGTTCATTAACAATTTTGGCAAAAATTCCTTTACAAATGAAAGAAAACAAATATTTATAGGCACATAGATGACCATTCAAATTCGGCATCTAGGTGTTCACACAATAATAAAAACGTTCACACTAATGTATTAAAATAGTTCATAAATTCGGCAGATTCATGCACTAGCTGAATGGACACTTTCTTCCCCCTTGGTTTGTGCATGAATGCTTAGTCATAAAGAAAGGCTTCAAGTGACTTGTATGTGCACCAAAAGGTTGCATTCATCTCCTTGGGACGTTCATGCACTTGTATGGAACATGTATCTTCATAATTAAACACTTTAATGGCATGTAAGTTCATAAATGGCAGCATGAACCTAGTAAATTCGTTCTCCCCTTTGTGCATACACTTAATTCAATCAATGTGTTGAATTATTGAGTTAATTCCTTCCTTTGGACGTTCTTGAACCCATCCATGCATGTGTAGTAGCTTATAGGTCAATTCAAAGTGTGAACAGCTACTTCTTGGCCGAATAAGTGCCTTGGAAAGTTAGGAGATAGCCACCAACATGCACTTAAGCCATTCATGCATTCTATCATTCCATGTATTTGATCCATTCATGGACCAGCCTTTAATGTCCATACATGCATTCGACACATGCATGAATTTGTAGAAACCTTGCATCTAGCCATAAATGCACCAGCATTTAATACTTCTTCATTCATGAGTGTGGAATGCCCAAAAGAGATGTTTCTTCATCCATACATTGTACCGTCCAAAAGGATGTACCTACATGAAGTAAACAAGTCATTAAGATATCTCATGGACACTCATAAATTCGGCATGATGTGAACACATTAATGTCATGCATTAATTCAACTATGTGAACATAATCAATTTATGTAATGACTATGGCATATTAATAACAAATATTAATATAAGACAAGTTTAATGCTTAAACAAATATGTGCAAATTTTTATTTAATGCATTAAAGACAAAATCGAGTTTAAACTAAAATGAGCTAAGCTTTAGCTCGTGAGCTAAAGTTGAGCTGAGGCTAAACTCCTAAGCTGAAGTTGAGCTAAGGTTTAGCTCGTAAGTTGAAAGTGAGCTAGGAGTGAGCTCGGTTTAGCTCAGGCAAGATGGATTGAGCTCGAATAAGCTGGATTTGAGCTGGACAGAGCTCGTGGAGCTGGAAACGAGCTTGGATCAGCTTGCCAACATGTCATTGCTCAGCTTGACAGACTTGCACGATAAAGTTCGCGGGGCGTGCTCGTATCATTCCCCCCTCTTTTAGGCGACTTGTCCTCAAGTCGAGCTGTTTATCCATGGGAGAACTTTGACTCGTGCATGGTTTTCCTCGATCAAATGGGATGGATGATGTGATCCGGCCCAGGTTAATCGAGTCGTTTTACAAAGTTGCCCGATCGTCTACGAGGAGTAGTTGGAGTTGTCAAAATTGGGTGATTTAGGCTAAGGGTTGCGGAAGCTTTGAGAGGGTTTAGATGAGTGGTTTGGTGTTGATAAATTCGGTTTAGAATAGAAACAAGGTAGGTTAGAAAAAGGTAATTGATGGAAATGGAAAATAAAACTTAAACGTCAAGAATGTTCAATACTAAAAAGTATTGCCCGAGTCTTATATTGCTCAAGGTGGATTAAATGGATTGTCGAAGATGGACCTTGACCCGTTACCTATAGAGAGGTAGGAACCAAAGGTATGAAAAGGTGGATGAACGCCACACCAGGATGGTGATAAGTTCAAGAAGTCAGGTTGACGCCACTAGCGAGCTAGATAAGTCAGAACGAGACTCGTACGAAATAGGATAGGAGGAAACCTCACAATCAAGTTTTCAATAATCAAATTCTGTAACCTTTTTACAAAGAGAAAAGAACTATTTATAGATTACATTAGATAGCCAAATAGACTAAGTAAATTCGGCTTTAATTGAATTAAACTAATCTAGAAATGTATCTTTTAAAGGCTATGTCCAAATTCAGCTGAATGGTACTTCAATGGGCAGCTTCATGGCTAAGAAAATGAACTTGAAGGCTTGGTGAATGTATGGGAGAGCAATGGACATGTCTAGGTTCGGCCAAGGTGTGAATGGACACTCCAAGAGATGCCTTTTGGCCGAATAGGTACTTAGGAGATCAATGGACAGCAACCGATGCATGTAAGTGAACATTCATGCATTCTTCCATTCATTGTATTAAATCATTCATGCATCATCCTTACGTTCATTGAACCAGCCCATTCATGAATCATCTTTAATTGTGTTCCCTCATCATGCATTGTAAGTAGACGTTCATGCACCTAGCTTGAATGAATCTCCACATTCGGCTGTACCTACATGAAACATGAACAAATTAATTAAAATAGATATATTAATTAACACATAAATTTAAAATAGACAAAAATAAAGTCTTAAGCTAAACATATTAAATTCGGCTAAGACAACTTTAAAAACATGAAATAAATCAAAACATAATTATGAGCTGTAATAACTTAAACTAAGTTAATAAAATACTTTAATTATTCAACCAATAAAATAAATGAGCTGAATTGTAGCTAAATTGAGCTCGATTGAGCTGAAATGAGCTCAATTGAGCTGGTCAGAGTTGAAACGAGCTAGAAAAGCTAAAATGGAGCTGAAATTAGCTTGCACTAAGGTGCATGGTTTCTTCAAGGAGTTGGATCGAGCTTCCTCATCTTCAACAAGCTGATTCTCCTTCCAAAACTTGAACAACAAAGCTGAAACAACTTCATGAAATCACTTGGACCTAGCTCGGGTCATTGGTCCCTTTGGAAGCTCGAGGGAATCAAGACGAGGACTTGATGGGGCTTGGGGCGTGGTCACATCAATGGAAGATGTCACACAAACCTGAAAAAATCTTACCACAGCCGGTAAAAAGAAACTCAAAGGAGTCAAATTCAAATGTGTTCGATAGTTCATAAAATATTCATTCAATCGAACATATGCCAAAAATCTCAATTGGACAAAGCAAGCATACATAAATTTATCAAAGAGTTTCATTAGACCATCGTTACAAACATGAAAACTAAGTTGGATCAAGGGATAATTGGTTGAAAATGATGGTAGGCACTTAAACACATTATTCCTCATCCAAAACATTTTAATTTCTTTAATCGAATATAGTAACTCATTTGGTCCCTTGTCTTGCTCATGCAAGGTATGCCATGGCCAAAGGTATGCTAACTCTTCCTTTCGTTTTTGAACAACATGAGGGGAGTCTCCAAATTTCAACGTAATAATCACATCATCACAATGCCAAAAGGAAAAATCCATCACATCAAAGTATAAATAATTTCCAAACAACCAATCAATGGAATTTTCAACTTCAATCGAATTGAGCAAAGATATTTGAAAATTTTCAGATGACTTACCTTGACGAATATGAAGAGAAGACAATTGAGGATTGGGTTTACCTTTCTCGGTCAAAATGAATCTTCTCTCTTTGGATAGATAATGTAAGACAAACCTATTATGCCGATAAATTTGAATAGGCGGTGACGCACCATGACATGTCTTGCTCCTCGAGGGGTGGAATTCACAAAAATAAGACTGGTTAGTATTATCGAAAACTATGGACTTAAATGGAAAAGGAAAGTTACCATGGAAATTTGATTCAATTCCAAAAACATAGGTTGGCCATACCTTTTCGAAATGAAACGAAAATTTCAGATGTGGCCAAACAAGGTGATTAATAAATGAATCAAAATTGAAACCCAAATCATTGAATTTCACCTTCTTATCAAAAGTTTGAACATCAAGCAAACATATTTTGATTGCAAATGATGCAAAGTGCTTAATGTTTCCATAAAATGAATTCATGTAGCAAATACCAGGCTTGAACACACGAACTTGTTTAGGAATTCCAACAAGCAACATATTAGAAAAAGATATAATCAACTCACCACACGAATTATATTTCACTAGTTTAAACACACATGTTGATTTGACAAAACCGAGCATACCAAAATGCAAAGGTTCATACTTCAAGAGTATTAATCGGGAATGCAAATCACTACATGGAAATTTAGCACAAAAACTCAAAGATTGTTCATGAAGAACACAATTGCACATATCATGTGAAGATCTTTTAACATGGATGCCAAACAAAGAATTTTTAACGAACATGCAACTTTTCAAACAGGCAGATTTATCACAAATCAATTGAGCAGGCATATTTAAACATAAAGATTTAACACATGAGTTCAAAAAGTTTGCAGGGTCAAACACATCAGAATTTTTACGTGACAGACTTTGATCAAACATGTTCAAAATTTGCTTAGAGAAAACTAATCCAATGTTGTCAACAAATTTGCCAATGTAGGAATTGTCATAAGAAAAGCTGTATATGGCACCTTTTAAAACAAATTCGTTAACAACAGTAAATGAACAAGAATTATCCAAATCAAGTGACTTTGATTCGATAAACAAAGAATCCTTACCTTCCTTACCTTCGATCGCAAGTGGGTGGTAGTCATTCGCGAACTTACCTTTTTCGAACAACCTAAAACACCTCTCGTTTGGAAGGTAATGTAGATGGAATTGGTCGCACAAACTTCTAGGAACCTGAAAAGTTAACTCACAAGAAGATCGAACAGGTGGGTTAGTAGAAATAATCCTCACTTGCTCACTTGTTTTCTCACTCGATTCTTTTGTTTCAATTTCTTTTTCATCTTCTTTTTCACTCTCAAATTTCTTTTTGTTCTCTTTTTCAATCTCATTTTCATTTTCATTTTCTTTTTGCTTTTCAAAGACTTTTTCAAGTTCTCTCAAGATTCGCTCATTTTCTCTCCTACTTTGCCTCTTGCCTCTCTTTTCTTTTTATTTCATTTTCTTTTTCTTCTTTTGCTTTTTCTTTTGTTTTCTTTGTTTTCTCTTTACAAGAATGTACAAAAGAACGATGAGAATACAAATCTTGTTCGAAAGATGAAGAACTATTTGCGTATGATTCACAATCAAAACTTCGTGAAGAATACTCCTTGAATGATTTCTTTGAAGATATACTAGGAGTATGTCTTTCTCTCCGAACGACATCTTGGAACGAATCAAAATCGTAATCGGCTTCTCGTCTTCTCGAATTTCTTGATGAAAAGGACTTTCGATCGAAGTCACTTCTCGAATTCGCTGATGAATATGAGTCATAGTATGAATCTCTTTGTCTCAAAGTAGATGACGAAAAGGAATCACGATTGGAACTTTTTTTAGGTAGTAGTTGAGGGTATATCTCCGTGGGGTTCTTGGTTCCGTTTTACGACTTGAAGAAACTCGATCACTTTGGTCTTGTTTAGTCGCCATTCTTTGCATTTCTTGAACCAAGTATTGGTATTCCGATTCGGTGAACTCTTCACGTGACATGATTTTTGTTGCTAAAAAGAAAATGTTAGATTACAAAACAAAATAAAAAAATTTAAGTACCTCACCACAAACCTCACAATTTCGCTCAGAAAGAAGAAGAAAAAAGGTGTCACTCCCGCTCGTGTTTACACTCGTTTGGCTTTTACCTCCACTCGAATGATCTCACTCGCTCTAGCCTTTTACCACTCAAGCTTACTCTCGTAACCTCCTATTTTGTTTCTTTCAACTTGTCTTGGTGCCTTGGGGTCGGTTTCAAGATGGTTACAAAGGTTAGAATGTCACGGTGTAGTGTGGCGTTTTGGGGGGTAAAAGTTGCTGGAAAGAAAGATTGAAGGTCGGAACAAAAATGTAAACAAAAGAATAGATCTTGATCACACACTTTTTTTTTATAATTTCATTTTTTTGTCTTTTTTTAAATACTTCACAATATCACTATTACAAAAGAGAGAACGAAAATTACAACTTGAATTTTTTTTTAATTTCAAATTTTTTTAACTACGAACCTATTTCGATCTTGTTACAAATGTCGACGCCTCTCGATTTACAAGCTCTGATACCAAATGATGTGATTCGGCTCGGGTAGATGAGTCGTATTCACGTAGTTGCCCGATCGTAGTTCGAGAGAGTCGTTCGTGCCTCGGATTTTAGTAATAAAAGTAAAATAATGGATAAGCGAAAGGTTTCAAGAAGGGTAAGTTTTAAGATGGGGAATGGAAAAACGAACTCAACGTCAGGAATGATTCAACACTGAGAAGTGTCACCCCGGTTCCTATATTGTTAAGGTGAAAGTATGGATAGATGGATAGGTGAACGCCACACCAAGATTGGTGATAAGTTCAAACAAGATGATTGACGCCACTAGCACAAGCCAGATAAGTCTTTCGAAACTTGTACGAGATATGAGAGGAAGCAACCTCACAAGAACAAATGTTCATTAACAATTTTGGAAAAAAGTCCTTTACAAATGAAAGAAAACAAATATTTATAGGCACATAGATGACCATTCAAATTCGGCATCTAGGTGTTCACACAATAATAAAAACGTTCACACTAATGTATTAAAATAGTTCATAAATTCGGCAGATTCATGCACTAGCTGAATGGACACTTTCTTCCCCCTTGGTTTGTGCATGAATGCTTAGTCATAAAGAAAGGCTTCAAGTGACTTGTATGTGCACCAAAAGGTTGCATTCATCTCCTTGGGACGTTCATGCACTTGTATGGAACATGTATCTTCATAATTAAACACTTTAATGGCATGTAAGTTCATAAATGGCAGCATGAACCTAGTAAATTTGTTCTCCCCTTTGTGCATACACTTAATTCAATCAATGTGTTGAATTATTGAGTTAATTCCTTCCTTTGGACGTTCTTGAACCCATCCATGCATGTGTAGTAGCTTATAGGTCAATTCAAAGTGTGAACAGCTACTTCTTGGCCGAATAAGTGCCTTGGAAAGTTAGGAGACAGCCACCATACATGCACTTAAGCCATTCATGCATTCTATCATTCCATGTATTTGATCTATTCATGGACCAGCCTTTAATGTCCATACATGCATTCGACACATGCATGAATTTGTAGAAACCTTGCATCTAGCCGTAAATGCACCAGCATTTAATACTTCTTCATTCATGAGTGTGGAATGCCCAAAAGAGATGTTTCTTCATCCATACATTGTACCGTCCAAAGGGATGTACCTACATGAAATAAACAAGTCATTAAGATATCTCATGGACACTCATAAATTCGGTATGATGTGAACACATTAATGTCATGCATTAATTCAACTATGTGAACATAATCAATTTATGTAATGACTATGGCATATTAATAACAAATTTTAATATAAGACAAGTTTAATGCTTAAACAAATATGTGCAAATTTTTATTTAAGGCATTAAAGACAAAACCGAGTTTAAACTAAAATGAGCTAAGCTTTAGCTCGTGAGCTAAAGTTGAGCTGAGGCTAAACTCCTAAGCTGAAGTTGAGCTAAGGTTTAGCTCGTAAGTTGAAAGTGAGCTAGGAGTGAGCTCAGTTTAGCTCAGGCAAGATGGATTGAGCTCGAATAAGCTGGATTTGAGCTGGAGAGAGCTCGTGGAGCTGGAAACAAGCTTGGATCAGCTTGCCAACATGTCATTGCTTGGCTTGACAGACTTGCTCGATAAAGTTCGCGGGGCGTGCTCGTATCACCTTGGTATTAGTTTTTACAATAAATTCGTGAATGAGAATGAGAAAAGTTCTTTAGAGATTTTTATTCCTAGTGTCACTAATTTGTTTTACTCTTTTGTAGGTGACACTTGGAGATGGCGTCCCCCTAAAGAGGGAGGGTGTAGAAATAACCCATTTTGATACGACCATGCCCCGGGCACGCTTTTGGATCAGCTCCCTAAGCATTGTTTGCAAATCCATGCGAGCTGAATTAGTTCAATTTCATTTTGTTAAGCTCCGTTTAGCTCGTTTCTAGCTCACTCGAGCTCAAGTCAACTCACTCAAGCTCAATTCAGCTCAATCTTAACCCAATGAGCTTATTTTTAGCTTTCTTTAGCTTGCATTTATTTTGCTGAAATAAACCATTTAATTTGTCATTAGTTAAATTAGTTGTTTATCTTAAGTTAGTTAATTTGTTAAAATCTGGACAAATAATTAATTAAGTGTTTTAATTATATCTAAATTAAATACTTAATTAATTATGATGTTTTAAATATGTCTAAAATTGTTAATATGTATGGCCAAATTTAATGTGCAAATTATTGAGTTCATATGCTGCTAATTTAATGTGTTTGAAATGCATTTAACTTGCTGATTTAATTTGCTGCAGGTTCATGAACGGATTGGTGCAATGTATGGGAGTGTGCATGCACAATTGAGGTTCAATGGATGGCATTTAAAGGAGCACATGCATTTGGGACGTTCATGCAAGAGGGAGTTGTTGAAAGTTCATGTATTTGAAGATTCATGGATCATATTTATGGGGGAAAATACATGGGACGTTTCATGCATGATTCATGCATTTTTAAGATGACCATTCAAGTATTTTAGGCACATTAATGCCTCATTCAGCCAAGGGAGATGTAGGATCATTAAAGAGCTGCACATTCATGGAATTATGGAGATTCTTTAAGGCTAAGGATGCATGAATGCATCAAGTGAAGCATCATGATGGTTCGGCCAATTCATGTACCATCTTCAAGCATGAACTGGATTTTAATGCTATTTGTGTGAACATGTTAAATACCTGTGTGAACAGAATTTAAGTTAGTGTGAACAACATAGATGCCGAATATCAATAGGCATTTTAGGCTTATAAATAGCTTACTTGTTTATTGTAAAAGGTTACAGAATTTGATTATTGAAAACTTGATTGTGAGGTTTCCTCCTATCCTATTTCGTACGAGTCTCGTTCTGACTTATCTAGCTCGCTAGTGGCGTCAACCTGACTTCTTGAACTTATCACCATCCTGGTGTGGCGTTCATCCACCTTTTTATACCTTTGGTTCCTACCTCTCTATAGGTAACGGGTCAAGGTCCATCTTCGACAATCCATTAAACCCACCTTAAGCAATATAAGTCCCGGGGCAATACTTCATATAGTATTGAATCGTTCTTCGCTTGAGTTCTATTTTTCCATTCCATTTTAACTATTAAATTATAAACAATATTTCTTTATTTCACCGAGCCTATCAAACATCTATCCAAACCATCTTTTGAACCCATTTTCTCAACTTCCGCTATAAAAAATCATCTAACTCCATCTATCTACAAAATCGAACAAACTTCTCGTCGACGATCGGGCAATCAAGTGAATCGACTCAATCAACCGAGCCGGATCACGTCATTTGGTATCAGAGCTACTAAAACGAGGAGTGCCGACATTCGTATTAAGCTTGGAGTAGGTTCGTAACGAAAAAAAAGTCAAAAAAAAAATCAAAAAAAAATTTTGAGTTGGAATTTAATTTTTTTTCTCTTCCTTGTATTTTGTTTACTATTGTATTGGATTTAAAAAAAGAGAGAAGAAATTCAAAAAAAATTAAAAAAAATTGAAAAAAAAGGAAAAAAAGAAGTGACAAAAAAATCGAGTTCAAAAAAAAGAAGAAAAAAAAAGTGAAAAGTCTTGCGAGTTTTTATCATTATCACTTATTACTCCGATCATCAAGTTTTCCTTCCTACCATTATTTACCCATCCCAACGCCACACTTTAAACCAATTTTCTTCTTTATTCAGCCTACCCTACACCCGACATTATCCCTTGTAACCCATTTTGAAACCGACCCTCAAGCAGCAAATTAAGTCTATCGAGACGAATTACGAATTTGTGAGAAGAGGTTGAGTGGAAAAAGGCACGAGTGAAATTACATCAAAGAAAAAGCCAAAATTTGAATGTAAACACGAGTGCGAGTGAAAATCATTATTTCCTTTTCGAGCGAATTTGTGAGGTTTGTGGTAAGGTATTTATTTTCTTTATTATTTTTTTCTAACATCTTCTTGTCATTACTTAATCATGTCTCGAGAAACATTTCTCGAATCAGAATTCCAATATTTGATGCAAGAGATGCATAGAATGGTGAAATCAAAATTTGATAAATTGCATGATCGATTGGATCGAGTGGAGGAAAGAGCCCGATGGAAGCCAAACTCACCGGGTGAAGAGACGGAGACAAGATCATCACGAAGGCACACATCCATTGATTTTTTGGGAAGAGATTCATACCATGATTCCTATTCAACGAGGAACTCAAGACGAAGCAAAGCAAGTTTTGAGTTTAAAGCTTTCCGAGGTGACGAACGAGAAATCACAAGTAGTCCTTCGTATGCACCGAGGTATTCATCCGCCAAGAATCAATCTCGAAGAGGTGATCATTTTTTGTATGAAAGTCGTTCCAATTATACCCAACGAGAGTCATTTCGTGCTGATTCATTTGTAACATCTCCATCCTATAATGAAAGAGCGAGGCAAAAAGAAAAAGAAATAAGAAGAAAGGAAAGACAAGAAATGTTGATGAGAGAAAATGAGCATATATAGAATAAAATCGAGAGACGAAAAAAAGAAATGAAAGAAAAGGAACAAGAAATTGAAAAAGAGAGTGAGATTGAAGAAAGAAACGAGAGTGTAAAAGAAACGAGTGTCATGGAAAAAGAAATTGAGATTGAAAAAGGATGTGAAAAAGAGAAAGAAATCGAAAAGAAATTGAGATTGAACAAAAGTGTGAGGAAAAGAGAAAATTGAAAAAGAAAGAAAAGACAATGAGTTAGAAAAAAAAACGAGAGAAAAGGAGGCAAAAGAGCAAGAAAAAGTGAGGAATCTGTTTACTAAACCACATGAGAATTTGTCTTGTTTTGTTTCCTCTTTTCAGGTCTCCGTAAGGCCAAGTGACGATAATTTTCAACTCCAATACCTCTCGAAGGAGAGAAGGTTCATTTTGGCTGAAAAAGGTAATGTTCTCAACGATCCTAGTTCGCCTATGCCAAAAGGTAAGCAAGGTATGAATGTTGAAAATTTTAAAGCACTTCTGCCTTACTTGATTGTTGATGGACACACTGTTGATGATTTGGTCTTTAGAAAGAATCTGAACTTTGACGTGGCTATTTGTCATTCTTTGATTGATGATGATCCATTTGTTTTGTCTAATGATAAGAAGATTCTTGCTTTTGAAAAATATCATTTTGATGGTATTGGTTGTTTATCTTTAACTTGCAATGGAATGCATGTTTTGGATGCGCAAGATGAAAGTCCATATAAAATGTTCATTCTCACTGATCATGTTGAAAAGGAATGGAAATGTATTGATGAATACGCCATTGGCAAGATTTTTGATGAAGAGCGAATAAATCAGCACCAACAAAGTCTGGAATTGTGTGATCAAAAGTTGACATATCATCTGCTTGGTTGTGTTGATCATGTGGATTATCTAATTTTTGGTGTGAAATTTCCATGTTTTTGTAAATCTTTTTGAATGAAATTTAAAGGGTTTGCTTGTTTGAATTTGAGTATGTTAACACCCTCGTTGTTTAATTTGTGTAAATTGTTGGAGATAAAAGGACTTTTTTTGCCATTTGGATCGAGTAGTCAAAATCATGTCTTTAATCCTGGAGTTTGCTATTATGAATCATCCATGAAAGAAAGCAAGCATCGTAAAATTTGTTTGAATGAATGTGTAAACAATCTTTGTTTGTATGATACTTTGTCTTTAAGTTTGAAAATGAGCCATGTGAATCTTGTTGGTTTATTAAGTCAAAATCAAAATTTTGTTTTCGGAGGATGTTCTCAACTGTGGACTAAAAGATCCGAACATGTTTTGAATGATAATGATTTTGAGTTGCTTAGTGCTCTTTCTATGAAGTCGGTCATGAAATTGCCAAATCAAATTGAAATGGCAAGAGAAAATTTTGTCTTTGACCCCGGTGAACACCATTTTATATCATTGCCTAAGGTAATCGAACCATGGAAAGTTGACTTCCAAAACCATAGCTATCAAATGCCTTGTGATTTATGTTTGTTTCCATCGAAGAAAAAGGTATTGGATTATTTGTTCAAACTGTGAATCAAATCTCAAAAAGTTCCTTTGTGTTTAATCTTCATCGTGTCACTAATTCGTTTTATTCTTTTAAAGGTGACAATGTGAAGTGGTACCCTTCTAAAGAGGGAGGGCATGCGAATGAGCTTCTTTTGATCCGAGTTAATTGTGGTTTTCAAAATCTTCAACGATTTTTCGCGAGTAAATGGCCCGATTTGGGGACAAATCACTTTAAAGAGGGAGGGGATGATACGACCATGCCCCGGGCACGCTTTTGGATCAGCTCCCTAAGCATTGTTTGCAAATCCATGCGAGCTGAATTAGTTCAATTTCATTTCGTTAAGCTTCGTTTAGCTCGTTTCCAGCTCACTCGAGCTCAAGTCAACTCACTCAAGCTCAATTCAGCTCAATCTTAACCCAATGAGCTTATTTTTAGCTTTCTTTAGCTTGCATTTATTTTGCTGAAATAAACCATTTAATTTGTCATTAGTTAAATTAGTTGTTTATCTTAAGTTAGTTAATTTGTTAAAATCTGGACAAATAATTAATTAAGTGTTTTAATTATATCTAAATTAAATACTTAATTAATTATGATGTTTTAAATATGTCTAAAATTGTTAATATGTATGGCCAAATTTAATGTGCAAATTATTGAGTTCATATGCTGCTAATTTAATGTGTTTGAAATGCATTTAACTTGCTGATTTAATTTGCTGCAGGTTCATGAACGGATTGGTGCAATGTATGGGAGTGTGCATGCACAATTGAGGTTCAATGGATGGCATTTAAAGGAGCACATGCATTTGGGACGTTCATGCAAGAGGGAGTTGTTGAAAGTTCATGTATTTGAAGATTCATGGATCATATTTATGGGGGAAAATACATGGGACGTTTCATGCATGATTCATGCATTTTTAAGATGACCATTCAAGTATTTTAGGCACATTAATGCCTCATTCAGCCAAGGGAGATGTAGGATCATTAAAGAGCTGCACATTCATGGAATTATGGAGATTCTTTAAGGCTAAGGATGCATGAATGCATCAAGTGAAGCATCATGATGGTTCGGCCAATTCATGTACCATCTTCAAGCATGAACTGGATTTTAATGCTATTTGTGTGAACATGTTAAATACCTGTGTGAACAGAATTTAAGTTAGTGTGAACAACATAGATGCCGAATATCAATAGGCATTTTAGGCTTATAAATAGCTTACTTGTTTATTGTAAAAGGTTACAGAATTTGATTATTGAAAACTTGATTGTGAGGTTTCCTCCTATCCTATTTCGTACGAGTCTCGTTCTGACTTATCTAGCTCGCTAGTGGTGTCAACCTGACTTCTTGAACTTATCACCATCCTGGTGTGGCGTTCATCCACCTTTTTATACCTTTGGTTCCTACCTCTCTATAGGTAACGGGTCAAGGTCCATCTTCGACAATCCATTAAACCCACCTTAAGCAATATAAGTCCCGGGGCAATACTTCATATAGTATTGAATCGTTCTTCGCTTGAGTTCTATTTTTCCATTCCATTTTAACTATTAAATTATAAACAATATTTCTTTATTTCACCAAGCCTATCAAATATCTATCCAAACCATCTTTTGAACCCATTTTCTCAACTTTCGCTATAAAAAATCATCTAACTCCATCTATCTACAAAATCGAACAAACTTCTCGTCGACGATCGGGCAATCAAGTGAATCGACTCAATCAACCGAGCCGGATCACATCACATTTCCTTTTCGAACCATTTGTGGTTCCTTGGCTTTTGGAAATAATTCCGTATCGATCATGAACAAGATGGTTTGTGATCTTGGAAAAAAAATTTTGAGCAAGTGGCCCGATTTGAGGATAAATCGTCTTCAAGTGGGAGGGAATGATACGAATCCCGACGTATCATGGTTCGACACAATTCGACAATATCAAGCATGGCCTAAGTTCGAGGGGCCCAAGTTCAAAATGAAGCCTGATCTTAAATTTCAACGAGCTCAATTGAGCCCGATTTTAGCTCAATGAGCTCGTTTGCTCATTTTTCTAGTTTATTTTAATTTAAGCATTTTATTAGTTGCTGGAATAAATTAATTGAGTCTAGTTAAACTTAATTAAATCAGCTCAATAATTTGGTTGTGTTATTTTTAATAAATTAAATCTGGACATTTTTAATTATGTTTAAATGTGTTAGTTAAATTAGTTAATTTGCTTAGCTCATAATTATGTTTAGCTTAATAATTGGGTTTTAATATGTTCCAGCCGAAATTAATATGTCTGAATTGGAACATGTTTTAATTTGTTCTAGTACAGCCATTTAACTTGTCTTAGTTTAGGACACATTTATTTCTTGTCCAGCCGAATGTGGTTTAAATTTACTGTCAATTTAATATGTTCAAAGCTAATTAATTTTGGTTTAAATGTGCAGCTATTTTCAACATTAAAGGAGCAAGCATGCCGAATTCAATGTGCTTATTGCTACAGCCGAATTAATTAGTGAACAAGGCATGGACGGCACATTAAAGAGCTGCTGGTGCATAGGGGCATGAAACGTGATTAATGCATTAAAAAGCTGCTGGTGCATGAATAGCCTAGGAGCATGAAACGTGATTAATGCTTGAAGGCTGCTGGTTGGTGTTCCCAAATGGCCATTCAGTCAAAAGATGGCTGAATATTCAATGTTCCAAGCTGAATTAAAAGGCCAGCTGCTGTTTAAGTTTCTCTAGGTGCTTTTTCGGGAATAACAAGGGCCATGGCTGATTATAATTAATCCCATTCAGCTGCTCACATTCAGCTTCTATATCTATTGTCCATTAGCGTCCTCAAGGAGCATTTAAGCTACCCAAGCCTATCCAGCTGGTCAAAGCAATATATTTAATATCATGCACTCTCTTTGGCCGAATATTACAAGATTTTTCAGCTCATTTAATTCTCCAGCTGATGAGAAAACTTCTAAGAAAATTCTCAACTCTTCTAGTTGAATTACAAAGTGACCATTCGGCTTTCTAGGTGGCTGATTAGCTCACCTTTGTTTTAAATGAAACCAGCTACATGAAGACACCTTGGAAGCTGTCCAAATACATTCTTAAGGTTGGAGGAAGCATCCTAGAATTTCCTAAATTTTTCTGGAAATTTCAGCTCATTTAAAGGTTTAATTAAGTGACCATTCAGCTACTTTTTGAGGCCATTCGGTTGACCATGTTTTAGGCTATAAATAATTGTTAAATTTCATTTGTAAAAGGTTAGACATTTTTTTTAGACTTTTCACTTAATGAACATTTGTTCTTGTGAGGTTGCTTCCTCTCATATCTCGTACAAGTTTCGAAAGACTTATCTGGCTTGTGCTAGTGGCGTCAATCGTCTTGTTTGAACTTATCACCAATCTTGGTGTGACGTTCACCTATCCATCTATCCATCTTTTCACCTTAACAATATAGGAACCGGGGTGACACTTCTTAGTGTTGAATCATTCCTGACGTTGAGTTCGTTTTCCATTCCCATCCTTCGAATTATTTTCTTGTTATACCAAACCGACCCATTTATCCATCACCCATCTTTGCTACACATAACCGAACCTATTACTAAACTTACCCTTCTTGAAACCTTTCGCTTATTCTAAATCCATTATTTTACTTTTATTACTAAAATCCGAGACATGAACGACTCTCTCTCGAACTACGATCGGGCAACTACGTAAATTCGACTCATCTACCCGGGCCGGATCACACCACTCTTCAACATTCGGTTTTCACACATATGTTGGCCCTTGGAGTATCCTAATTAATTCATAATTTTTGGCCAAACATTGCTTCATTAAACAGGGTTGGCCGAACCTTACAAGTGACCATTGGACATCATGCATTCATTTTGAGTTTTCTTAAGCATGAAGATGCATTCATCCATCATTCCCAT
Organism: Gossypium hirsutum; assembly: GCF_007990345.1. Classification (NCBI taxonomy): domain Eukaryota; kingdom Viridiplantae; phylum Streptophyta; class Magnoliopsida; order Malvales; family Malvaceae; genus Gossypium; species Gossypium hirsutum. Next base: position 35,118,007 of record NC_053436.1, read on the forward strand.
AGCTGAATCTAGTCATGCACATTAAGAGTTATTTTTCTAGAATTTTCTTTTAATTAAATTGTAAGTATGAAAGGCCATTCGGCTACCTAGACTTTAGGCCTATAAATACTTGTTCAATTTCCATGTAAAAGAACTTTTGAAACTTTTGTTAATGTTATGCTGCCGAAATTGTGAGGCAAACTTTTCTTATAATTCATTCAAAGATTCGATTGGCGTTCCTAGCATTCTAGTTGTGTCAACCATGCTCATTGTCAAACCCGAACTTATCACTATTCGTAGTGTGGCATTCAAACATACCGAGGTTCCATCTTGTTAGATAGCGGGTCGAGATTTCCTTTACCAATTCCTAAACTGAACTAAAAAGGTTTAAAAATAACGGGTTGATACCATTTCGGTATTGGTTCTTGTAAGCACCTTTATTAGTTCAAACCCATTTTCTTCTTTACCCAATCGAACCTAAACCGACCAATTTGTTCATATCCCTTCGTTCATACCATTTTGTTCCTACCATTTCGTTCGTACCCCTCTTTCTACTTCGACCATTCCTTCAACTCAACTATACCTAACGTAACTTCTCATAGACGATCGGGCAATCTACATATGACTCGACTCATTCTCAAGGCGGATCGTATCACATTCTCTTTTTCAATCTCATTTTCATTTTCATTTTCATTTTCTTTCTGTTTTTCAAAGGCTTTTTCAAGTTCTTCAAGATTTGCTCATTTTCTCTCTTACTTGCCTTTTGCCTCTCTTTTCTTTTTATTTCATTTTCTTTTTCTTCTTTTGCTTTTTCTTTCCTTTTCTTTGTTTTCTCATTACAAGAATGTACAAAAGAATCATGAGAATAGAGATCATGTTCGAAAGTGATACGAGCACGCCCCGCGAACTGCATCGAACAAGTCTGTCAAGCCGAGCATTGACATGTTGGCAAGCTGATCCCAGCTCGTTTCCAGCTCCACGAGCTCCGTCCAGCTCAAATCCAGCTTATTCGAGCTCAATCCAACTTGCCTGAGCTAAACCGAGCTCACTCCTAGCTCATATTCAGCTCACGAGCTAAACCTTAGCTCAACTTCAGCTTAGGAGTTTAGCCTCAGCTCAACTTTAGCTCACGAGCTAAAGCTTAGCTCATTTTAGTTTAAACTCGGTTTTGTCTTTAATAGATTAAATAAAAATTTGCACATTTTCATTTAAGCATTAAACTTGTCTTATATTAATATTTGTTATTAATATGTCATTGTCATTATATAAATTGATTATGTTCACATAGCCGAATTAATGCATGACATTAATGTGTTCACATCATGCCGAATTTATGAGTGTTCATGAGATGTCTTAATGACTTGTTTATTTCATGTAGGTACATTCCTTTGGACGGTACAATGTATGGATGAAGAAACATCTCTTTTGGGAATTCCACACTCATGAATGAAGAAGTATGAAATGCTGGTGCATGATGCAATGTTTCTACAAATTCATGCATGTGTCGAATGCATGTATGGACATTAAAGGCTAGTCCATGAATGGATCAAATGCATGGGATGATAGAATGCATGAATGGCTTAAGTGCATGTATGGTGGCTGTCTCCTAACTTTCCAAGGCACTTATTCGGCCAAGAAGTGGCTGCTAACTAATTCTATGTTGACCATAGAGCTCCTTGAACATGTTCACACATATTCGGCCAACTTGCCTGAGCTAAACTGAGCTCACTCCTAGCTCATATTCAGCTCACGAGCTAAACCTTAGCTCAACTTCAGCTTAGGAGTTTAGCCTCAACTCAACTTTAGCTCACGAGCTAAAGCTTAGCTCATTTTAGTTTAAACTCGATTTTGTCTTTAATAGATTAAATAAAAATTTGCACATTTTCATTTAAGCATTAAACTTGTCTTATATTAATATTTGTTATTAACATGTCATTGTCATTATATAAATTGATTATGTTCACATAGCCGAATTAATGCATGACATTAATGTGTTCACATCATGCCGAATTTATGAGTGTTCATGAGATGTCTTAATGACTTGTTTATTTCATGTAGGTACATTCCTTTGGACGGTACAATGTATGGATGAAGAAACATCTCTTTTGGGAATTCCACACCCATGAATGAAGAAGTATTAAATGCTGGTGCATGTACGGCTAGATGCAATGTTTCTACAAATTCATGCATGTGTCGAATGGATGTATGGACATTAAAGGCTAGTCCATGAATGGATCAAATGCATGGGATGATAGGATGCATGAATGGCTTAAGTGCATGTATGGTGGCTGTCTCCTAACTTTCCAAGGCACTTATTCGGCCAAGAAGTAGCTGCTAACTAATTCTATGTTGACCATAGAGCTCCTTGAACATGTTCACACTTTGAATTGACCTATAGGCTACTACACATGCATGGATGGGTTCAAGAACGTCCAAGGGAAGGAATTAACTCAATAATTCAACACATTGATTGAATTAAGTGCATGCATAAAGGGGAGAACGAATTTACTAGGTTCATGCTGCCATTTATGAACTTACATGCCATTGAAGTGTTTAATTATGAAGATACATGTTCCATACAAGTGCATGAACGTCCCAAGGAGATGAATGCAACCTTTTGGTGCACATACAAGTCACTTGAAGCCTTTCTTTATGACTAAGCATTCATGCACAAACCAAGGGGGAAGAAAGTGTCCATTCAGCTAGTGCATGAATCTGCCGAATTTATGAACTATTTTAATACATTAGTGTGAACGTTTTTATTATTGTGTGAACACCTAAATGCCGAATTTGAATGGTCATCTATGTGCCTATAAGTATTTGTTTTCTTTCAATTGTAAGAAACTTTTTGCCAAAATAGTTGATGAACATTTGTTCTTGGGAGGTTGCTTCCTCTCATATCTCGTACAAGTTTCGAAAGACTTATCTGGCTTGTGCTAGTGGCGTCAATCGTCTTGTTTGAACTTATCACCAATCTTGGTGTGGCGTTCACCTATCCATCTATCCATCTTTTCACCTTAACAATATAGGAACCGGGGTGACACTTCTTAGTGTTGAATCATTCCTGACGTTAAGTTCGTTTTCCATTCCCATCCTTCGAATTATTTTCTTGTTATTCCAAACCGAGCCATTTAACCATCATCCATCTTTGCTACTAAATCGAACCTATTACTAAACTTACTCTTCTTGAAACCTTCCACTTATTCTAATCCATTATTTTACTTTTATTACTAAAATCTGAGGCACGAACGACTCTCTCGAACTACGATCGGGCAACTACGTGAATTGAACATCTACCCGGGCCGAATCACATCAGAAAGGCCAAGAACTATTTGTATGTGATTCACAATCAAAACTTCGTGTAGAACACTACTTGAATGATTTCTTTGAAGTTCGAGAAGAAGTATATCTATCTCTTTGCACATTTTCTTGGAAGGAGTCAAAATCATCGTCGCCTTCTTGTCGTCTCAAATTCCTTGATGAAAAATACTCTCGTTCGAAGTCTCTTCTCGAATAGGAGTCATAGTATGAATCTCTTTTCCTCGAAGTCAATGGCGAGAAAGAATCACGATAGGAACTTTTGTTCAAGTAGTATTCGATGGTATATCTCCATGGTGTGTTTGGTTCCATTTTTGACTTGAAGGTTCACTTTGGTCTCGTTTTTCCAATCGATCTAGCCTCACTTGCAGTTAGCCAAACTCAGAATTCGCCATTCTTTGCATTTCTTGAACCAAGTATTGGAACTCCGACTCGATAAATTCTTCTCAAGACATCTTGATTATTGAAAGGAAAATATGTTAGATCAAAACAAAAATTTAAGTACCTCACCACAAACCTCACGATTTCGCTCTGAAAGAAGAAGGAAAAAGTGACACTCTCGCTTGTGTTTTACACTTGGATGGCTTTTACCTTCGCTTGAATAGTCTCACACGCTCGTGCCTTTTACCTCTCAAACTTTCTCTCGCAACTTTTTTTTGGACTTGCCAAGGCCTTATCGTAGGCTTAGGGGTCGGTTTCAAAATTGGGTAACAAAGGATAAAATATGAGGGGTTACGGGTTGGCTGAAAGAAAAAAAATTTCTCGGGTTTAAGTGTGGCGATGGAATAGGAAGTGAAAGAAAAGATGGAAGAATGACTTCAAGATCAGGACTGAATTACAATAAAACAAGTTTTAACTTGATTGCTTCAAAAAGATGTGAAATTTGAATGGACTGAGAAGTGTCAAAAGAGTTTCGACCAGTTAAAAGCACTGTTAATAGAAGCATCGGTTTTAATTAAACCTGAATCAAGTAAAGAGTTTGTGATTTATAGTGATGCGTCATTAAATGGACTAGGTTGTGTATTGATGCAAGACAGAAAAGTTGTAGCTTATGCTTCCCGACAATTGAAACCACATGAGAAGAATTACCCGACACATGATCTTGAATTAGCTGCAATAGTATTCACATTAAAGATTTGGCGACACTATCTATATGGTGAGAAATGCCAAATATTTATGGATCATAAAAGCTTGAAGTATTTAAGTCACAAAGAGATTTGAATATGCGACAACGAAGATGGCTTGAACTATTGAAAGATTACGAGTTTGTAATTGATTATCATTCGAGAAAGAAAAATGTTGTAGCCGATGCTTTGAGTCAGAAGTCCTTATTTGTTTTACGGGCAATGAATACTCAAATGATAATATATGATGACAGATCTATTGTAGCTGAGATGAAAGCTAAACCGGTATTTTTGCAACAAATCTGCGAAGCTCAGAAAGATGACAGCGAGTTACAAGCTAAACGAAATTTATGTGAGTCTAATTCTAATTCTGAATTTCATGTTGGAAATGATGGTTGCTTAATGTTTTGGAATAGAATTTGTGTACCAAAAAATACCAAAATCATTCAGAAAATTCTACATGAGGCACATAGTAGTCACATTTCTATTCATTCGCGTAGCACCAAAATGTATAACGATCTGAAATAGTTGTACAGGTGGTCAAGAATGAAATGAGATATATCGGAGTTTGTATCGTGATGTTTAATCTGTCAACAAGTAAAAGCCGAACATCAAGTACCATCAGGTTTCCTATAGCTAGTGATGATTCCGGAATGGAAATGGGATAGAGTTACAACAGATTTTGTATTGAGATTGCCCCTAACTCCTAAAAAGAAAGACACAATTTGGGTTTTCGTAGATAGAATGATGAAATCTGCTCATTTCATACCGGTTCATATGGATTACTCTCTTGATAGACTGGCTGAACTGTAATTGTCTAAAATGGTACGATTGCATGGTGTACCATTGTCTATTATCTCCGATAGAGACCCGAGATTTATGTCAAGATTTTGAAAGAAATTACAAGAAGCTCTTGGAACGAAATTGAATTTCAGCACAGCTTTTCATCCCCAGACGGACGGTCAGTCCGAGAGAATTATACAGATACTTGAGGATATGTTGCGTTGTTGCATTCTCGAGTTTGAAGGTAGCTGGGAGAAATACTTGCCTCTGATTGAATTTGCTTATAATAACGTTTCCAAATGAGTATAAAGATGACACCATACGAACCTTTATACGGTCGTAAATGTCGAACACCGTTATACTGGACTGAATTAAGAGAGAAGAAGATTCACAGGGTTGAATTGATTAGCGAAATAGAAGAAAAAGTGAAAATGATTTGCGACAGTTTAAAAGCAGCTTCTGATCGACAAAAATCATACACGAATTTGAAACGTAAAGAAATAGAGTTTTTGGTTAGAGCTCGTGTATTCTTGAAAGTGTCACCATGGAAGAAAATTCTCCATTTCAACCGTAATTCATTGGGCCGTATAAAATTGTTAAAAGAATAGAGCTTGTAGCATATCGAATATCATTACCGTCTGAACATGAAAAGATACATAATGTTTTTCATGTTTCGATGCTTTGTCGATATCGATCGGATCTGTCACATGTGATTTCTCCCGTTGATGTAGATACAGTCCGATTTGTCGTATAACGAAGAACAGATCAGAATTCTGGCTCGAGAAATCAAAGAATTGAGAAATAAACATATAGCACTTGTAACGGTTCTTTGGCATAAACAAGGGATAGAGGATGCTACGTGGGAACTCGAGGAAGCTATACGAAAATAGTACCCTAACCTTTTACCTGTAAGATTTTCAAGGACAAAAATCCCTAAAGGGGGAGAGTTGTAATAGCCCGTTTTTAGGTTTAATCAAAATATTGGTTTCGGGACCCCAAACCTGAAGTCAAAATATTTATTTTATTATTTTATTAAGGTTTACAGTATGATAGAATTAGTTTGATTTGTCGTAAAATGAAGAACCGATTAGAATTCTGGCTCGAGAAATCAAAGAATTGAGAAATAAACGTATAGCACTTGTGAAGATTCTTTGGCATAAACACAGGATAGAGGAAGCTACATGGGAATCTGAGGAAGCTATGTGAAAACAGTACCCTAACATTTTTACCTGTAAGATTTTCGAGGACGAAAATCCCTAAAGAGGGGAGAGTTGTAATAGCCCGTTTTTAGGTCAAATCAAAACATTAGTTTTGGGACCACAAATCTGAAGTCAAAATATTTATTTTATTATTTTATTAAGGTTTACAGCATGATATAATTATTTGGTGAAAGTTTCGTTAAGAAATTTTACCATTTAAATGCTTAATTCGGTAAAAAGGACTAAATCGCGTAACGCGTAAAAGTTGAGTACTATTGTTTAAAGGTATTAAATAGATATGGTTTATTAATATGGAAGTACTTATTATGTTATTTGACCATTTGAAACTTGACTGGACATATTTGGTCATTAAATGGAAGTTATATATGTTTTATTATTAAGGGTAATAATTGTAAATTGGTTAATAAAATAAGATGAATGAAAACTAAATAATAAAAAGATGGTGTTCATCTTTCATACACCACCGAAATTAGAATAACAAGAAGAAAAAAAATAGGTTTTTCATTCGGCAACTTTAAAATCTTCAATTAAGGTACGATTTTTGATCCGTTTTTAATAATTTCTATGTTTTTTAGCTCGTTGCAGCTTAATCTAGCCTACCCGTGATACGATCACGGCTTCCCATAAGCCAAGTCCAAGCCGAGATCTGATGGTACTACCTCAAGGGCCAATCACAAGGGCTCGTGCAAAACAATTTAAAGAAGCTGTTATAGCTTTAGTTCAGCATGTGTGGGATGATGTCAATGCTAGACCTATCGAACCAGTTAGTGGCCATTTTGGAAATCCATGCCGAACTTTTCTACAAGTTCATTTCAGCTCACCAAGCTCACCTTCAGTTCAAGTTAGCTCCCATGTAGCTCCACACCAGCTCATTAGCTCAGGACTAGCTCATTATCAGCTCACGAGTTTAGGCCCAGCTCGGGTGATACGAGCACGCCTCGCGAACTTCATCGAGCAAGTCTGTCAAGCCGAGCATTGACATGTTGGCAAGCTGATCCCAGCTCGTTTCCAGCTCCACGAGCTCCGTCTAGCTCAAATCCAGCTTATTCAAGCTCGATCCAACTTGCCTGAGCTAAACCGAGCTCACTCCTAGCTCATATTTAGCTCATGAGCTAAACCTTAGCTCAACTTCAGCTTAGGAGTTTAGCCTCAGCTCAACTTTAGCTCACGAGCTAAAACTTAGCTCATTTTAGTTTAAACTCGGTTTTGTCTTTAATACATTAAATAAAATTTGCACATATTCATTTAAGCATTAAACTTGTCTTATATTAATATTTGTTATTAATATATCATTGTCATTATATAAATTGATTATGTTCACATAGCCGAATTAATGCATGACATTAATGTGTTCACATCATGCCAAATTTATGAGTGTTCATGAGATGTCTTAATGACTTGTTTATTTCATGTAGGTACATTCCTTTGGACGGTACAATGTATGAATGAAGAAACATCTCTTTTGGGCATTCCACACTCATGAATGAAGAAGTATTAAATGCTGGTGCATGTACGGCTAGATGCAATGTTTCTACAAATTCATGCATGTGTCGAATGCATGTATGGACATTAAAGGCTAGTCCATGAATGGATCAAATGCATGGGATGATAGAATGCATGAATGGCTTAAGTGCATGTATGGTGGCTATCTCTTAACTTTCCAAGGCACTTATTCGGCCAAGAAGTAGCTGCTAACAAATTCTATGTTGACCATAGAGCTCCTTGAGCATGTTCACACTTTGAATTGACCTATAGGCTACTACACATGCATGGATGGGTTCAAGAACGTCCAAGGGAAGGAATTAACTCAATAATTCAACACATTGATTGAATTAAGTGCATGCACAAAGGGGAGAACGAATTTACTAGGTTCATGCTACCATTTATGAACTTACATGCCATTAAAGTGTTTAATTATGAAGATACATGGTCCATACAAGTGCATGAACGTCCCAAGGAGATGAATGCAACCTTTTGGTGCACATACAAGTCACTTGAAGCCTTTCTTTATGACTAAGCATTCATGCACAAACTAAGGGGGAAGAAAGTGTCCATTCAGCTAGTGCATGAATCTGCCGAATTTATGAACTATTTTAATACATTAGTGTGAACGTTTTTATTATTGTGTGAACACCTAGATGCCGAATTTGAATGGTCATCTATGTGCCTATAAATATTTGTTTTCTTTCATTTATAAAGGACTTTTGACTTTTGATCATTTGAATGAACTTTGTTCAAAGAGTGAGTTTTCTCCTCTCTAAATTCGTACGAGTTTCGATCTGACTTATCTAGCGTGCTAGTGGCGTCTATCGTTCTCTTTTGAACTTATCACCTTGCTTTGGTGTGGCGTTCAACCTTCTACAATTTCGTAATCCCACCTTGAACCGAATAGAAATCGGGGTGACACTTTTAGTGTTGAATCGTTTCTGGTGTTTAAGCTCATTTATCCATTCCACCGACTATCCTAGATTTTACCCAACTTTAATATCTTTTTACAAAACCGAGCTTTCATTTATCCAACTTCCATTTTTTTCTTATTTTTATCATTAAATCGAACCTACTACCCCTTATAAATTTACCATCTCCTTAGCCCACCTTTTAAAACCATTTGAAAGCTTCCGCATCTTTAGCCTTATCTCATCCTATTTCCGATAACTCAACTATTCCTCGTCGACGATCGGGCAATTACGTGAAACGACTCAATTAACCCGGGTCGGATCACATCATCGGGTTTAACTCATGAATTAACCATCAACTCATGGAGTTCACTTTGAATTCATTTGACTACTATTGACTTTTTAATTAATAAGTTCAATAATTAGTTAATTAATATCCTACATATTAAATTTAGTTCACATTAGTTATATTAAGCATGTCTTAAAAGTGTTTATTGATGATAATTAAATTTGTCATAACCGAATTTAATGTTGATATTTGTGTTCACATTAGTTTGAATTAATTATGTTCACATTTCTTGTAGGAACGCAATGGACATATATGGAGATTAAAAGCAAGCATGAATTTTGAAGGTGCATGGACGGTTGGGGGGCTTGAATCTCTTAGGTGCATGTTCGGCCAAGTGCATGTATGACCATATTTAATGTCTTTAAGGTTCATGAATGTTTCCATTCATGTATGGTGTGCTATCTCTTCATTCTCCAAGGTGACCATTCGGCCAAAGGGCACTCACACATGCATGAAGATAGCTTGGCCAATTAGCTTCCCCATGACTCTCCTTAATTCATTCACACCTATGTTCACATGGCAAGACCATTCGGTTCACCTTGTTCACACTAGAAGACTCTTCAAGATTCAGTTTCACACACATGATGGCCCTTGGAGTGTCCACAATTAATTCATACTTTTTGGCCAAACATTGCTTCATTTAACAAGGTTGGCCGAATCTACAAGTGACCATTGGATATCATGCATTCACTTTGAGTTTTCTTAAGCATGAAGATGCATTCATCCACCATTCCCAAAACCGAATCTGGTCATGCATATTAAGAGTTATTTTTCTAGAATTTTCTTTTAATTAATGTGTAAGTATGAAAGGCCATTCGGCTACCTAGACTTAGGCTTATAAATACTTGTTCAATTTCCATGTAAAGGACTTTTGAAACTTTTGTTAATGTTATGCTGCCAAAATCGTGAGGCAAACTTTTCTTATATTTCGTTCAAAGATTCGTTTAGCGTTCCTAGCGTTCTAGTTGTGTCAACCGTGTTCTTTGTCGTACCCGAACTTATCACTAATCGTAGTGTGGCATTCAACATACCGAGGTTCCTATCTTGTTAGATAGTGGGTCGAGGTTTCCCTTACCAAACCTATAACCGAACTCAAAAGGCTAAATCAACGGGTCGGTACCATTTTCGGTAATTGGTTCTTGAAAGTACCTTTAGTAGTTCAAACCCGTTCTTTCTTCTTTACCTAATCGAACCTAAACCGACCAATTTGTTCATACCATTTTGTTCCTACCCTTTCGTTCCTACCATTCCATTCGTACCCCTCTTTCTACTCTGACTATACCTTCAACTCAACTAATCCTAACGTAACTTCTCGTAGACGATCGGGCAATCTACATACGACTCGACTCTTTCCGAGATGGTTCGTATCAACCCGTACCTTCGTTTTTAAAACTATTAAAGATTTAATGATAGAGGAATTCGCGCGGACCAAGATCGAGTTGTCAAGTCACGGGAAACTCCTACGAAAGCTCTAAACGAATAGATCTGAAATCGAAAACAAAGATTAAGATTAAACCGAATCAGATTTGAATTTAAAATTCCCAATAGAGGAATTCACGCGGACCAAGATCGAGTTGTCAAGTCACGGGAAACTCCTACGAAAGCTCTAAACGAATAGATCTGAAATCAAAAACAAAGATTAAGATTAAACCGAATTAGATTTGAATTTAAAATTCCCAAATTCAATTAAAAGAGCAGCAAGAAGAAAAGAAATAGAATCGATGAATCAAACGAAATTGAGAAGAAAGAAAAGATGCGAATCTGCCAAGGAATTGATTCGGCCAAGAATGCCCAATTTCCAGCAATCAATTGATTCCCAAATTGAAAGAAATCCAATCGGCCAAACCCTAGGAATTGGGATTTTTGGGTTCGAATGGGTGCTGCCAATAGGAGAACAACTTAAACGATGAGATCTTGAGTTTAATCAATGCTGGAAAACAAACAAGAACAGCAAAATATTAGATGAGAAATCGGCACAAGTATAAGCAAAGAAAAGTAAAGAAAGAAATCGAAAACAGCAAGAATTAAAGGATAAGTCCTAAAGATCCTTGAAATCCCGAAAGATTTCACAAATCTCTTCAAACGGCTCTAATCTCCCCTCCAAAGAATATCAATGGCAAGAAGAAGGTTGAAGATGGCTCCCACAATCAAAAGATTGTTAAAACAACTTCTAAAGAAAACTCAAGAGAGAATTCTTGGAGAAAACCCCAAAGAAAATTCTGCACTCAACAAATCTGAAATTTGATAGAAAAAATAATAATAAGATGTGTTTACAAAGGGTGGCTGGCCAATGCTTATATAGGCCTCCAACAAATCCTAATCTCATAAGTAACTAATAAAAATTAAACCTAATTAATAAAATAACAAGGTAAATTCGGCCATGCACTTATATGGGCTGTTTTGGGCCGAATTTTACATGTAATGCTCCTAAAGATTAAAAAAATTAAATTAAACAAGTAAGATGTTTACAAATTGGGCCCTTTGACATTTTGGCCTGATTTTCAACTAAGTATGAAGAAATTTCTTGATTGGGCTGGATTTTGGTTATTGGGCCTCGCCTTCAAGAATTTGGGCTCGTGATCCATCTCCTACCAAAATTGGGTCGTTGACGCTCGTAATGGAGATCCAATGCGTTTTGGCTGCAAGATTTCCAAGATTTGAAATCTTGATTTTCTTGATTCTTGAAATCTCTTCGAACAGCAAAATTGGGCCAAGATTCGATTTCTTGATTTTCTTGAAAACAAGAAAGTGAATCTTGATTTTCTTGTTCTCTCGTGTATGAATCTAAGGCCTTGCTAACAAGCTCTTGAATGGTCCCATTTAGTTTGGACCGCATTTGTCGGGCCTTTGATCTCGTTATTGGGCCTTGTGGCAATTTGAGCCCATCACGTTCTTGAACTTGGATTGGGCCTTTATGACTCGTATCACCTGGGCTTTAGCAAAAAATTATGTTTTTCTCTTAAAGGAGCCTTGATGTTAGTGGGTAGGCTTTAAGAATATTTTTGATGAATTTATATAACAAGGAGCAATGTGGTCTAGTGGAAGTGGCATTACAAGTGAGTTAGTGGTCTGACGTTTGAATCCCCGCTTGTGCAAATAGAGATTATTTGTATTGATGGTCATGGAAGGAGGTGGAGTTGGACTGAGACTCTGTAGATGACTTGGTCATGAGTGTTTCAAGGAAATTTGAATTGAAGGTTGAGTGATTAGGGGAGTGTTTCAAGGGAAGAAGATTTGGATAAAGGAGTTTGTTTGTAGTTCAAACTCGATTGGTGGCTTAATTTAAGCAGAAAATCAGGGAATTTGAAATGGGAAGGGTTGGTTACCGAAATTTGAACTCCCCATTGTGCAAATTCGTTCATAGGGCCTTTTTTTCCCAGAGTACCGAATTCTTTTGTGCCATTTCAGGTTTTCTTTGTTTTCAATTTTTTCCTCTTTTCTCTGTATTGCCGTGCATATTTTGGAATTTTACTACTCGTGCAACCTTTCTACCTCTTTGCTGTTTTAGTATATAATTGAAAGGCCGAATATAGGAGTTGTTCTTACATGTTTGTGGCTATTCTTTTCTTTCATTTCTGAACCGAACTTCTTCACCCTCTCCCTCGCTCATTTGTTTTGTGTGACCAAATAGCTTTTGGTCTCTTCTCCTCTTTTCTTCCTTCCCTCAATTGTGTTTTCCTTCTTTATGGTTTAGCCAAATAGCACTTGCCTCCTCTCTCTCGCCACTCATTCAGTTTTTCTTGGCTAGCCAATTTTCTTTCTGTTAGAAGCCGAATTCCTCTACACTTGAGTAAGTAATTGATTTTGTTTGGGTTCACGGCTACTCTTCTCCCTCTTTCTTACTTTGTCAATATAAGTTTCCTCCTTAACACTATTTTCATCCACTATTTCCAATAGGAGTGTGACTATTTTTCGTGGGACTCAAATCTTAGAGTGTACCTTAGGAGGCCGAATACTCCTAAGTAGTGGTAAGTTGTTATTTTGTTTCTAATCTTTTTCATTCACGGCCTTAGAGTGGTAATGATATACAGATTTTGTCAAGTTTTGGAAGGCGGCTTTGATCGATGGTTAAAGAGAGGAATCAGTTGCTATTCAAGGTAGGCAATCAGTACCATTTTGGAATCAGGTGCTATGTAAGGGTGTTAATTTTAATGATTAAAGGACTAATGATACGAGTCACAAAGGCCCAACCCAAGCTTAAGAAGGTGATGGGCTCAAATCAAGAAAATCAAGATTCACTTTCTTGTTTTCAAGAAAATCAAGAAATCGAATCTTGGCCCAATTTTGCTGTTCGGAGCGATTTCAAGAATTAAGAAAATCAAGATTTCAAATCTTGGAACTCTTGGTCCAAGAAACCGAATCTTGCAGCCAAAGCGCATTGGATCTCCATTACGAGCGTCAACGACCCAATTTCGGTAGGAGATGGATCACAAGCCCAAATTCTTAAAGGCGAGGCCCAATAAGCAAATTCCCAGCCCAATCAATAAATCCATACATATTTAGTTGAAAATCAGGCCAAAATGTCAAAGGGCCCAATTTGTAAACATTTTAGTTGTTTAAGTTAATTTTTAAGTTTTAGGAATATCACATGTTAAATTCGGCCCAAAACAGCCCAATAGGATGCATGGCCGAATTTTCCTTTGTTTTTTTAATTAAGTTTAATTTTTTTTAAGTTTTCTAATTAGATTAGGATTTGTTGGAGGCCTATATAAGCATTGGCCAGCCACCCTTTGTAAACATCTTATTATTATTTTTCTATCAAATTTTAGATTTGTTGAGTGCAGAATTTTCTTTGGGGTTTTCTCCAAGAATTCTCTCTTGAGTTTTCTTTAGAAGTTGTTTTAACAATCTTTGGATTGTGGGAGCCATCTTCAACCTTCTTCTTGCCATCGATATTCGTTGGAGGGGAGATTAGAGCCGTTTGAAGAGATTTGTGAAATCTTTCGGGATTTCAAGGATCTTTAGGACTTATCCTTTAATTCTTGCTGTTTTCGATTTCTTTCTTTACTTTTCTTTGCTTATACTTGTGCCGATTTCTCATCTAATATTTTGCTGTTCTTGTTTGTTTTCCAGCATTGATTAAACTCAAGATCTCATCGTTTAAGTTGTTCTCCTATTGGTAGCACCCATTCGAACCCAAAAATCCCCAATTCCTAGGGTTTGGCCGATTGGATCTCTTTCAATTTGGGGATCAATTGATTGCTGGAAATTAGGCATTCTTGGCCGAATCAATCCCTTGGCAGATTCGCATCCTTTCCATACTTTCAATTCCGTGTGATTCGCTTATTCTATTTCTTTGTTTCTTGCTGCTCATTTAATTGAATTTGGGGAATTTCAATTCAATTCAAATTTGCTTTTAATCTTGTTCTTTGTTTTAATTTTCAGATCTATTCGTTTAGAGCTTTCGTAGGAGTTTCCCGTGACTTGACGACTCGATCTTGGTCCACGCACATTCCTCATATCAACTAACATGGGGTTATGATTAAGCCTAGGTTTAGCATCGTAGGATTTGTTCACTTATAACAAATAGGTGTGTATCCGTACTCTGTAAGCGGTAATAAGCGTAAAGGCTATAAATATGTGTGTAACCGTATGCCTTGTTTTGATAATCGGTTGAAAAGCCAAAAATGTGTGTGTTGTTTACTCTGTTATGACTGTAGAACGGCAAAATGTCGAAAAGCCAAAAATATGGCGTATGATGCCACACGAGCGTGAGATCGCGCGTGTGGTGAACCGAGCTCATGAAATGTGGGCGTACAACGATGAAGGCCACCATGAGCAAGTTCGTGGGCTTAGGCCGTAGTGGGCCACTTGGGCCACAAAATGGGCCGAATAGGCTCAATGGGCCTATGGGCCCGCTTGTGTCCAATCAACTGCTAGGAGGAATATGGTTGGGCTTATCATGTCGCGTACATGGCATAGGCCGTTATGGGCCACATTGGGTCGGATTGGGTCGTGTAGGACCAATGGGCTAGTGGGCCTACACGGATAAAATGTATGTTATGTGATAAGTTTTGGACTGGGCTACGACGTTCGTACAGCCAGGAATAGTTTTGGGCTAAATGGGCTGTTAAGCGGGAAGTAGATAGACTTGTCGTGTCACACACATGACTTAGGTTGTTTTGGGCCTCGATGGGCTGAAATAGGCCGTGTGGGCCCAATGTGATACGAGCTCGTTTCGGATGTAAAGACGAGTCGTAATCTTTCCCGATCGAAATTAGGTAGTATCGGAATTGAATCAAATTCAAGTCTTGGTGTTTGAAGTTGGATGGCTTTAGGAACAAAGGAGTTTAATGGGTTGTTGTTTGCTGGGTAATTCGATGAAACAAGATCGAACCCTTATTATCAAATAAGGACCCGGGCTTAAGGTTTCAAAGAAAGAAATGGAAATAGGATAAAAACCGAGACCCTCTATTTAGCAAAATAGGAACCTACGGTATGAAGAACGCCACACCAATGGGTGATAAGTTCGAACAAAGTCAGATTGACGCCACTCGTTGAAGATAAGTCAATTTGAGCTTTGGAGAATAAAGAGAGTGAATTTCTCACTAAAATTATGTTTCATTCAGAAATTTGGCAAAAAGTCCTTTTACAAGAAATTCAGCAACTATTTATAGCTTGAGTGACTAGTAGCCGAATAGACAAGTTCAAGACTTAATATCTAAGCAAACATTGAAATAAATTCAACTTAAATCCATGTATATTGGCCAATGTAGATTCGGCTGAATGGTGACCAAAAATTAAAGCTTCCAAATTGATCAAATGAATTTCGGAGATTCATGTAGCAGCCAAGTTCACCTAATGAGTTTAATTGACTCATTCATTAGGCAACTCTTGATGAAAAATGACCAGCATTAAAAGAGGAATTGAGCAGCCTTTTTGGGGTGTGAATGGAAGGTTTTGAAGAGTCCCCATGGTGTGAACATGGCTGAACCGAACAGCCATGGTGTGAATAGCCTTTATGCTCCCTTGAGAAGAGAATCGGCCAAGCTTGGAGGGATGAACAACTTGGACACTTTTGGCCGAATAGTTGCCTTGAAAAACACTAAAATTAATCAACTTTAATGCATTAAACCAGCTGCACATGCACCTTCACATTCATTGAATCTACATGCATGAATCTGCCCAATGTATCTTCAAATTCGGGTGCACCTACATAACACAAATGAACTTAATTAAAAACATAATGTGAACATCCTAATTATCATTGTGACAACTTGAATATTAATAAACATGACACATAAATTCGGCTGGACAGATTTAATGCATGTATAAATTTAGACAAACTAAATAAAATCAAGACATCTTTAATTTAACTAGATCAAGACAAATTAATTAACTCAACTTATTAATGCCGAAAATAATAAGACACATTAAATGACTTAAAGGCACAATTAACACCTAGTTAAATTAGTTAATTAGCTTAAACTAAATTAACTAAAATTTATTCCAGCAAAATAAAAAAAAATGCAAAACTAAAAGAAACTAAAATGAGTTTATTGAGCTAGTTCGAGCTCATTGAGGTTGTAAAGAGCTGGAAACAAGCTAATTGAAGCGCCACAAAATAAAATTGAGCTACGTCCAGCTTGCAAACACAATGAGCCTCGCTTGTAGGCTGAAACAATAGCCGTTCCCGGGGGCGGGTCGTATCACAATGGGCTCGTGGGCCCACACGGATAAAATCTGCGTTAAGTGACTATTAATGAACCAGGTTATGGCGTACACAAAGCCGTATCTAAATTTGGGCTAAATAGGCCACATGGGTGTGTGGGCCCACTTGGGTCGAGTATGGGCCTTACGTCCATTTACACCGTTATGCCTATTAGGTTACATAAGTCGCTCGAGGTGATGGTGGACTATCTGTTGGGTCGTTAAGACCCCGGTTTATAAAATTACTGAAATACCCCCAGTTTGTAAAATTACTGAAATACCTCCGGATTGTGAAATTATCGAAATACCCCTAATTTATGAAATGATCGAAATACCCCTAATTTATGAAATTACTACCCTCGACTTGTGAAATTACTGAAATAC
Source organism: Gossypium hirsutum (assembly GCF_007990345.1). Classification (NCBI taxonomy): domain Eukaryota; kingdom Viridiplantae; phylum Streptophyta; class Magnoliopsida; order Malvales; family Malvaceae; genus Gossypium; species Gossypium hirsutum. The sequence continues at coordinate 35,135,210 of NC_053436.1, forward strand.
CCTTGTAAAGTAAAATGATTGTTTTTCCCTAAAGAGTAAATGACTGTTTTGCCCTTGTGGGTAAATGACTTGGGCTATGACTGATTTGACTGTGAATGTATGACTGCATTTTAATTGACTTGACTGTGGTTGTATGACTGATATAGTTTTAATATATGTTTAAATGACTGTTATTGAGTATGGCCATTTTGCATACACGTGTGATGATTGAGCATGACATACACGACATATAGCATGGGGTTGGGAAATTGATATGGAGGAAGTTCTGTTCTGATAGGGTCGCATGAGATGACTGTGGATGATACGAGTCATAAAGGCCCAATCCAAGTTCAAGAACGTGATGGGCTCAAATTGCCACAAGGCCCAATAACGAGATCAAAGGCCCGACAAATGCGGTCCACACTAAATGGGACCATTCAAGAGCTTGTTACCAAGGCCTTAGATGCATACACGAGAGAACAAGAAAATCAAGATTCACTTTCTTGTTTTCAAGAAAATCAAGAAATCGAATCTTGGCCCAATTTTGCTGTTCGAAGAGATTTCAAGAATCAAGAAAATCAAGATTTCAAATCTTGGAAATCTTGGCCCAAGAAACCAAATCTTGCAGCCAAAACGCATTGGATCTCCATTACGAGCGTCAACGACCCAATTTTGGTAGGAGATGGATCACGAGCCCAAATTCTTGAAGGCGAGGCCCAATAACCAAAATCCAGCCCAATCAAGAAATTTCTTCATACTTAGTTGAAAATCAGGCCAAAATGTCAAAGGGCCCAATTTGTAAACATCTTACTTGTTTAATTTAATTTTTTAATCTTTAGGAGCATTACATGTAAAATTCGGCCCAAAACAGCCCATATAAGTGCATGGCCGAATTTACCTTGTTATTTTATTAATTAGGTTTAATTTTTTATTAGTTACTTGTGAGATTAGGATTTGTAAAAACATCTTATTATCATTCAATATATTAAATTTCAGTTTGTTAGAGTGCAGAATTTTCTTTGGGGTTTTCTCCAAGAATTCTCTCTTGAGCTTTCTTTAGAAGTTGTTTTAACAATCTTTTGATTGTGGGAGCCATCTTCAACCTTCTTCTTGCCATCGATATTCTTTGGAGGGGAGATTAGAGCCGTTTGAAGAGATTTGTGAAATCTTTCGGGATTTCAAGGATCTTTAGGACTTATCCTTTAATTTTTGCTGATCAATTTCTTTTCTTTATTTCTGTTGATGCCGAATCTATATCTAATATTTTGCTGTTCTTGTTTGTTTTCTAGCATTGATTAAACTCAAGATCTCATCGTTTAAGTTGTTCTCCTATTGGCAGCACCCATTCGAACCCAAAAATCCCTAATTCCTAGGGTTTGGCCGATTGGATTTCTTTCAATTTGGGAATCAATTGATTGCTGGAAATTGGGCATTCTTGGCCGAATCAATCCCTTGGCAGATTCGCATCTTTTCTTTCTTCTCAATTTCGTTTGATTCATCGATTCTATTTCTTTTCTTCTTGCTGCTCTTTTAATTGAATTTGGGAATTTTAAATTCAAATCTGATTCGGTTTAATCTTGTTCTTTGTTTTTGATTTCAGATCTGTTCGTCTAGGATCTTTCGTAGGAGTTTCTCGTGACTTGGCAACTCGATCTTGGTCCGTGTGCATCCCTTTATCATTTGGTATCAGATTTTGGGCGTTTTGGGTGTTCTTGGTTGATTTCTAAACTGATCTCTATTTTTTAAAGCATAAACAGCAGTTTTACCCAGAAAAATTGTTCAAAAAAATTCATTTGAGTTGGTAAACGTTGTCCTATTGATCTGAAATTTTACATACATGTTTTTGGCACTGTGATTGAATATAAAAAAATTATTCCCGCAAAAAATCAGTCAAAAAAGTCAAAAAATCAAAAAATATGAAATTCAATAAAAATTTAGAAAAAGATTCAGCGGGTTGAATTTGGTGCCCAAAATTTCCAGATCAAAAATTCAATATATAACGACACTCCAGATTTAATTTCATGATTTTTGGAGATCGGGAACACCTCGAACGAAGTTGTCAAGTTACTCCGCAATTTTTCGGGTTTTCTGTTTTCAGCAATTTTTATTGATTCTTAGCTGTAGGTTTTCATTTGTTTACCTTTATTCTTCCTTTACGTTATCTAACACCTTCTTGTTTCTTGTGTTAGTAGGATTTAAACGTGTGCACAACTTCTTCCTCGGTGCAACACGAATCAATTGGTGTCTCGTTAGTTTTTGGCATCCTAGTGCAAATTAGGATTCTTTGGTAGTTTGGTTCACACTCTCTAATTGGTTGATATAAACTCTGATAAAGAACTCACAAGATTGAATTCGACCTCATTGAGAATTTGATTTTTTCTTTTGAGTGATTAACGGTGAGGTTTGATAACTTTTATTTTTGAGTGTTGAGTGTTTTGCAGGTTTTAAAAAAAATGTCTACAGGTGATAATAATAGTGACATATTTAAAAAATTCCAACAACAGTTGGATGAACAGGCTGCTGCTCTTCGAGCTTTGACTGTTACCATCAATGAGGTGCGATTGAATCAAGAACCTCAATATCGAGATCCAATCAAAGAAGATAGGGATAACCAACCCCAGAGGCGCGGCCCTCGACGTGTCACTAGAATGGATGATGATTTTCATGATCGTGGGCAACCTTCTTTGGCAAAATCGAAATTCACAATTCCCCAATTTCGTGGTAAGAATGATCCTGACGCTTATTGTGAATGGGAATCTAAGATTGAACTTATGTTTCGGTATTATAAATGTCCGGATGATGAAAAGGTAGCGTTAGCAACACTGGAATTTTCTGATTATGCATTAAGTTGGTGGACTCAACTTGGGGTAAACCGCCATCAGAATTATGAAGGTGAGATTTCGACATGAGATGAGTTGAAACAGATTATGCGTAAAAGGTTTATTCCACCTCACTACTATAGAGAAATTAAAACAAAGCTGAGAAGACTTATCCAAGGTAGTAGGACAGTGGATGAATATTTTAAAGAGATGGAGATGCTCATTCAGAGAGCTAATGTGGAGGAGGATGAAGAAACAACTATGGTTCGATTTATTGATGGTTTGAACAGGCCGATAGCTAATACATTGAGGCTACAAACTTACATTGATTTGGAAGAAGCAGTTCATAAAGCCATTGAGATCGAGCAACAACTAAAGGAACAAAGGTTTGGTTCCTTCTCACCTTCGCAATATTACCGAGGTAACAATTCCAATTCTGATTTTAAGAGCTCAAAATCACCTTTCGTTACTAACAAGCCTTCTTTGAGTAATGGAAGCAAGCAATCAGATTGGAAAAAAGGGGCTCCTGTTAAAACGCAAACACCTTCTAAGTAGCCCAATTTAGGAGATTCGAGTGCGAAGAGGACTCGTGAGATTGAGTGCTTTAAGTGCAAAGGGCGTGGTCATTATAGTAGGGAATGCCCTAACACGAGATTACTTCTTCTGAAAGATATGGTGAGTACACTTCCGACTCTGATAAAACAGATCCAGATATGCCAGAACTTGTGGATGACAGTGATAATGGCGAAGAGTTGGTCGAACCACCAAAAGAAGGGGACTTTGCTAATTTCCATTGCTTTGTAGTTCGCCGAACCCTTAACATTCAAATGAAAGATGATGAGAGCCAAAGGACCAATATTTTCCATTCTCGGTGTTTTATTAAAGGTAACTTATGTTCACTCATTATTGATAGCGGGAGTTGCTCGAATGTAGTGAGTAGTTATTTGGTGGATTCTTTAAAGTTGCCTTGTACCAAACACCCTAAGCCATATCACCTTCAGTGGCTTAATGAATGTTCCGAAGTTAAAGTTATGAAACAGTCCTTGGTCACTTTTAAACTCGGCAATTATGAGGATGACGTATGGTGTGATGTAGTCCCCATGCATGCGGCACACTTGCTCCTGGGACGACCTTGGCAATTTGATCGCGATGTTACACACCAAGGTAAACTTAATCGATACTCCCTTGTATTTAAAGGCAAGAAATTCACTTTTGCTCCTTTAAATCCTACTGATGTATATAAAGATCAATTGAGGATGATAAAATTTTGTGAGGGGGTAAGGGAGAAAGAGCAAGTACAAAAGACAGAGAGAAAAGAGGCTAATAGTAGTGGAAAAAGTCAAAATTTAAAAAGCCCAAAGGTGAGTGAATCCTCTAGTGGTAAAATGAGCGGAAAAAATCTTTTGGCAACAAAAAAAGATGTGAAGAGAGCCCTACTTAATAAACAACCTTGTATCCTTGTGAGGTTTAGGCAAAATTATTTATCTTTATCTAACATTAACGAAAATTTTCCTAGTGTGTTTCAATCTCTTTTGCAGGATTATGAGGATGTTTTTAGTGAGGCCCCTAAAGGTTTACCACCTTTACGAGGGATAGAACATCAAATTGACTTAGTACCCGGAGCTTCAATCCCAAATCGACCAGCCTATAGATGCAATCCCGAGGAGACAAAGGAATTGCAAAGGCAAGTTGAGGAATTACTAGACAAAGGGTACATTCGTGAGAGCCTAAGTCCTTGTGCTGTTCCTGTCTTATTGGTGCCAAAGAAAGATGGTACGTTTCGTATGTGTGTTGATTGTCGCCCAATCAACAAGATAACGATAAAGTATCGACACCCAATCCCTAGACTTGATGATATGCTTGATGAATTACATGGTTCAATAATATTTACAAAAATTGATTTAAAAAGCGGTTATCATCAAATTCGAATGAGGGAAGGGGATGAATGGAAAACAGCCTTTAAAACAAAATTTGGATTGTATGAATGGTTAGTTATGCTGATACGAGTTACAAAAGCCCAAATTCTTGAATGCGAGGCCCAATAAGCAAATTCCCAGCCCAATCAAGAAATCCATCCATACTTAGTTGAAAATCAGGCCAAATTGTCAAAGTGGCCCAAGTTGTAAAGTTTTATTTTTATTTTTATTTATTTATTTATTTATTTACTTAGTTTAAATTTTTATGTCAATATTCAATCCAAGAGTCCCAGATAAAATGACCTTTGACCAAATTTCCATATTAAAACAATTAGGAGTTTTTTTTATTTTAGTTTTCTAATTAGATTAGGACTAGTTATAAAGCCTATTTAAAGGCATGGCTGTCCACCTTGTTAAACACTTATCATTATTATTAAAATTTCAGATTTGTTGAGAGCAGAATTTTCTTTGAGTTTTCTCCAAGATTTCTCTCTTGAGTTTTCTTTAGAAGTTGTTTTAACAATCTTTTGATTGTGGGAGCTATCTTCAACCTTCTTCTTGCCATTGATATTCTTTGGAGGGGAGATTAGAGCCGTTTGAAGGGAGTTGTGAGATCTTTCGAGATTTCAAGGCTTCTTAGGACTTATCTTTTAATTTCTTACTGTCAATTCTTTCTTTATTTCTACTTGTGCTGAATCATTATCTAATCTATTTTCTGTTTTTATTGTGTTTTCAGCCTTTTTCTATCTTAAGGAATCAGCCCAAAAATCCCCAATTTCTAGGGTTTTTCCATACTCTTTTTGGGTGAAATTAGATTGTCGAAATTTGGGGAAAACTATCTTGGTGTTCAATTGGGCAGAATCACAATCTCCTTGAGGGTTTCAAGAACCCTAACACTTTATTTCTATTCCCAATTTGATTCTTTGCTGATTTGGGGATTTTATTTCAGATCTGAAAATTCAAAAATCTAATCTTTTAATTTTCTGTTTCGTTTCAGATCTATTTGTTTAGGGTTTTCGTAGGAGTTTCTCGTGACTTGGCAACTCGATCTTGGTCCACGCGCAACCTTGTATCATTTGGTATCAGAGCGTTTTGGGTGTTCTTGGTTGATTTCTAAACTGATCTCTATTTTTTAAAGCATAAACAGCAGTTTTACCCAGAAAAATTGTTCAAAAAAATTCATTTGAGTGGGTAAACGTTGTCCGATTGATCTGAAATTTTACATACATGTTTTTGGCACTGTGATTGAATATAAAAAAATTATTCCCGTAAAAAAAATCAGTCAAAAAGTCAAAAAAATCAAAAAATATGAAATTCAATAAAAATTTTAAAAAAAAAGATTCAGCGGGTTGAATTTGGTGCCCAAAATTTCCAGATCAAAAATTCAATATATAAGGACACTCCAGATTTAATTTCGTGATTTTTGGAGATCGGGAACACCTCGAACGAAGTTGTCAAGTTACTCCGCAGTTTTTCGGGTTTTCTGTTTTCAGCAATTTTTATTGATTCTTAGCTGTAGGTTTCCATTTGTTTACCTTTATTCTTCCTTTACGTTATCTAACACCTTCTTGGTTCTTGTGTTAGTAGGATTTAAACGTGTGCACAACTTCTTCCTCGGTGCAACACGAATCAATTGGTGTCTCGTCAGTTTTTGGCATCCTAGTGCAAATTAGGATTCTTTGGTAGTTTGGTTCACACTCTCTAATTGGTTGATATAAACTCTGATAAAGAACTCACAAGATTGAATTCGACCTCATTGAGAATTTGATTTTTTCTTTTTGAGTGATTAACGGTGAGGTTTGATAACTTTTATTTTTGAGTGTTGAGTGTTTTGCAGGTTTTAAAAAAATGTCTACAGGTGATAATAATAGTGACATATTTAAAAAATTCCAACAACAGTTGGATGAACAGGCTGCTGCTCTTCGAGCTTTGACTGCTACCATCAATGAGGTGCAATTGAATCAAGAACCTCAATATCGAAATCCAATCAAAGAAGATAGGGATAACCAACCCTAGAGGCGCGGCCCTCGACGTGTCACTAGAATGGATGATGATTTTCATGATCGTGGACAATCATCTTTGGCAAAACCAAAGAGCGAGCAGCAACGAGAACATCTCTTTCATACTCGCTGCCATGTACAGGGTAAGCTTTGTAGAGTTATTATTGATGGTGAAAGTTGCTCGAACATAGCCAGCACGACGATGGTGGAAAAGCTTTGCTTAACCACTACCAAGCATCCACAACCTTATCAACTACAAGGGCTTAGCAACAAAGGCCAATTTAGGGTCACTCAACAAGTGCGCATCGCCTTTTCTATCGGTAAGTATCAAGACGAAGTTGTGTGCGACATAATTCCTATTCAAGCCTGCCATTTGTTGCTAGGAGAACCATGGCAACTGGATCGAAAAGTCACTCACGATGGTCGTACCAATAGGTATTCTTTCAAGCATCAAGGAAAGAAACTCACCTTAGTGACGCTCACTCCGGAACAAGTCCATGAGGACCAAATCAAACTGAAAAATTCTGTTAAAACAAGTGAGGAAAAAGAAAAAGAGAATGAAAAAGAGCAAAAAGAGATTGAGAGTGAAAAAGAAATTGAAGAAAGAAGAGAAAATGAATTAGAAAAAGAAACAAAAGAAAAAGACGTGGAAAGGGTAGTGAGGAATGTTTCCACTAACCAAGATATGAATTTTTCTTGTGTTGCTACTTTTCAGGTTCCCGAAAGATCGAAAGATAACTTTCAACTTCAATACCTCTCAAATGAAAGACGCTTTCATACGATCAACTTAGGCAAAGATGAAATCACACTACATGATCCCGAAGGTAAGCGAGGTAAGGAAATTTTAGAAACCGAGTCCAGTGCAGATTTGAAAATTATTGATAAAACTTTTGGTGACTTAGTTCTTAAAAGATCCCCTCATTTTGATCCGATTAATTGTTACACTTCGATTGTGGTTGATAAAGTCATTACGAAAAGAAGCGTGATTTGTTATTCTCTTGATTTACCTTGTGTAAAATCCTCGAATTTGTCCAAATCTGTTTTGGAGAATAAGGTAACGAAATTTTCCAAATTTGTTTGCAATTTATATTCGTGCCTTAAACAGTTTATGTGGTTGTACATGAAGTTTGAGTTCCATTTGACAAAGGTTAACTCAACAATGGAGATTCGACTACACTATGCCCCCGATGAGCTAAGGTTTGTTTTAAATGAAAAAGGTAAAATCGACCCTTATTCTTCTGCTTATCGAGGTAAGATGCTTGAAACCTTTGAAACACTTTTGTACTCCTCGGATAGTGATAAAGATCGTGTTGATGAACACTTAGATCGAAACGTGCTTGACTGTCCTATTTTATTTATTGATGATCTATCTGTTTTGATGGTTGATAAAAAGATTCTTGTTTTTGATAATGCATGTGTGAGTGAATCTATAGACCGTCGATTAATGCATGGTATGATTATGCAACTCTGTGAACCATGTGAATCTTTTCAAATACCTACTTGTGACGATTATGTTTACCATTTGATTTATTACTCGCAATTTATTCATGGTTTGTGGGAACAATGTGAGACGACTGAATGCCTTAAAACATGTCCATCTTTGTTTCAAATATTTGACGAGGCAGTGGTGAGTAAATTAGATTGTTTGCATGGTAATCTGAATCTGTCCATTCACATGCGTTATACCTGTTCTATTATGCTAATGATTGGACTACAAGCTTATTTCCGTTGCTATTTACTATCTCATGGCTATTCTTCTCAGTGGACTTAATTGCCATTAGTCCCGTTCGATAGAGGAAAGTCGAGTTCATTTGATTTTTCAGATTCGAGGACGAATCTTTTTGAGGAAGGGGGGAATGATACGAGTTACAAAAGCCCAAATTCTTGAAGGCGAGGCCCAATAAGCAAATTCCCAGCCCAATCAAGAAATCCATCCATACTTAGTTGAAAATCAGGCCAAATTGTCAAAGTGGCCCAAGTTGTAAAGTTTTATTTTTATTTTTATTTATTTATTTATTTATTTACTTAATTTAAATTTTTATGTCAATATTCAGTCCAAGAGTCCCAGATAAAATGACCTTTGACCAAATTTCCATATTAAAATAATTAGGAGTTTTTTTATTTTAGTTTTCTAATTAGATTAGGACTAGTTATAAGGCCTATTTAAAGGCATGGCTATCCACCTTGTTAAACACTTATCATTATTATTAAAATTTCAGATTTGTTGAGAGCAGAATTTTCTTTGAGTTTTCTCCAAGATTTCTCTCTTGAGTTTTCTTTAGAAGTTGTTTTAACAATCTTTTGATTGTGGGAGCCATCTTCAACCTTCTTCTTGCCATTGATATTCTTTGGAGGGGAGATTAGAGCCGTTTGAAGGGAGTTGTGAGATCTTTCGAGATTTCAAGGCTTCTTAGGACTTATCTTTTAATTTCTTACTGTCAATTCTTTCTTTATTTCTACTTGTGCTGAATCATTATCTAATCTATTTTCTGTTTTTATTGTGTTTTCAGCCTTTTTCTATCTTAAGGAATCAGCCCAAAAATCCCCAATTTCTAGGGTTTTTCCATACTCTTTTTGGGTGAAATTAGATTGTCGAAATTTGGGGAAAACTATCTTGGTGTTCAATTGGGCAGAATCACAATCTCCTTGAGGGTTTCAAGAACCCTAACACTTTATTTCTATTCTCAATTTGATTCTTTGCTGATTTGGGGATTTTATTTCAGATCTGAAAATTCAAAAATCTAATCTTTTAATTTTCTGTTTCGTTTCAGATCTATTTGTTTAGGGTTTTCGTAGGAGTTTCTCGTGACTTGGCAACTCGATCTTGGTCCGCGCGCAACCTTGTATCATATGCCTTTCGGCCTTACTAATGCACGTAGTACATTTATGAGATTAATGAATCATGTTTTGAGGCTACATTTGGGTAAATTTGTAGTAGTTTACTTTGATGATATTTTAATTTACTCAAAGTCATTAGATGATCATGTTTTCCATGTTCGAACCGTTTTGGATATTCTAGGAACTGAAAGATTATTTGCCAACCTTGATAAATGCACATTCTGTTGTGATAAACTAATATTCTTAGGTTTCATAGTTAGTGCTCAAGGTATTCATGTCGACGAGGACAAAGTTAAGGCAATTAAGGAGTGGCCGACTCCTAAATCGGTAACTGAGGTGAGATCTTTCCATGGTTTAGCCAGTTTTTATAGACGATTTGTGAAAGATTTCTCTACTATTGCTGCCCCATTGACTGAAGTTATAAAGAAATCAGTGGGTTTCAAATGGGGTGAAACCCAAGAAAAAGCTTTTCAAACTCTAAAAGCTAAGTTATGTTCTGCTCCTTTGCTTAAATTACCTGATTTTGCTAAAACTTTTAAACTTGAGTGTGATGCTTCAGGAATTGGAATTGGCGCCGTTTTAATGCAAGATAAGCAACCTATTGCTTATTTTAGTGAGAAATTGAACGGTGCACAGTTAAATTACTCGACTTATGACAAAGAACTATTGGCATTAGTTCGTGCACTTCAAGTATGGCAACATTATTTGCTGCCTAATGAGTTTGTCATACATACAGATCATGAGTCTCTTAAATGGTTAAAGGGACAAGGTAAGTTGAGTAAAAGACATGCCCGATGGGTAGAATTCATTGAAACATTCCCTTATGTGATTCAATATAAAACAGGTAAAGATAATGTAGTCGCAGATGCTTTGTCTAGACGATATACTTTAATAACTACATTGAATGCTAAAGTCTTAGGGTTTGAACATATTAAAGATTTATATGATGATGATACTGATTTCAGCCATATCTATAAGAATTGTGGACATACTGATTTTGAAAAATTTTATCTTGTCGATGGCTTTCTTTTTCGTTTAAACTGGTTATGCATACCAAAGTGTTCCATGAGAGAATTGTTGATTCATGAAGCCCATAGTGGGGGATTAATGGGACATTTTGGAGTGGCCAAAACACTAGACATATTGCAAGAACACTTCCATTGGCCACATATGAAGAAGGATGTGGAAAAGGTATGTTCCAAGTGCATTACATGCAAACAAGCAAAATCTAAGGTAATGCCTCATGGCCTTTACACTCCTCTACCGATTCCTACTTCACCTTGGGTAGATTTATCCATGGATTTTATTTTAGGTTTGCCTCGAACAAAAAAGGAAGAGATAGTATATTTGTTGTTGTTGACAGGTTTTCAAAGATGTCACATTTTATTCCTTGTCACAAAACAGATGATGCTACACATGTGGCAGACTTATTCTTTAAAGAAGTGGTAAGACTTCATGGCATCCCTAAAACAATTGTTTCTGATAGAGATGTCAAATTCCTTAGCCACTTTTGGAAGGTATTGTGGGGTAAGCTTGGTACTAAATTGCTTTATTCTACTACATGTCACCCCCAAACTGATGGTCAAACTGAAGTAGTTAATCGAATCTTAGGGACTTTATTACGAGCTGTTCTGGGAAAGAACATTAGAAATTGGGAAGAATGCCTACCATTTGTTGAATTTGCATATAATAGATCTATTCATTCTACAACTGGTTATTCCCCATTTGAACTTGTTTATGGTTTTAACCCACTAACAGTACTTGATCTTGCGCCATTACCTCTTGAACACGTTATGAATTTAGATGGCGAACAGAAAGCTGAGTTGGTGAAATCCTTACATGAGAAGGCTAGACAGCGAATAGCCAAAACAAATGACGCCAACACCAACAAAGCAAACAAATGGCGCAAACGGCTTGTACTAGAACCCGGAGATTGGGTTTGGGTCCATTTGAGGAAAGAACGATTTCCTACAAAAAGGAAGACTAAGTTGGACCCAAGGGGCGATGGGCCTTTCCAAGTACTCGAGCGGATCAACGATAATGCCTATAAAATTGATCTACCTGGTGAGTACAATGTAAGTTCTACTTTTAATGTGGCTGACTTGTCCCCATTTGATTTTTTAGATTCGAGGATGAATCTTTTTGAGGAAGGGGGGAATGATACGAGTCATAAAGGCCCAATCCAAGTTCAAGAACGTGATGGGCTCAAACTGCCACAAGGCCCAATAACGAGATCAAAGGCCCGACAAATGCGGTCCAAACTAAATGGGACCATTCAAGAGCTTGTTAGCAAGGCCTTAGATGCATACACGAGAGAACAAGAAAATCAAGATTCACTTTCCTGTTTTCAAGAAAATCAAGAAATCGAATCTTGGCCCAATTTTGCTGTTCGAAGAGATTTCAAGAATCAAGAAAATCAAGATTTCAAATTTTGGAAATCTTGGCCCAAGAAACCAAATCTTGCAGCCAAAACGCATTGGATCTCCATTACGAGCGTCAACGACCCAATTTTGGTAGGAGATGGATCACGAGCCCAAATTCTTGAAGGCGAGGCACAATAACCAAAATCCAGCCCAATCAAGAAATTTCTTCATACTTAGTTGAAAATCAGGCCAAAATGTCAAAGGGCCCAATTTGTAAACATCTTACTTGTTTAATTTAATTTTTTAATCTTTAGGAGCATTACATGTAAAATTCAGCCCAAAACAGCCCATATAAGTGCATGGCCGAATTTACCTTGTTATTTTATTAATTAGGTTTAATTTTTTATTAGTTACTTGTGAGATTAGGATTTGTTGGAGGCCTATATAAGCATTGGCCAGCCACCCTTTGTAAAAACATCTTATTATCATTCAATATATTAAATTTCAGTTTGTTAGAGTGCAGAATTTTCTTTGGGGTTTCCTCTAAGAATTCTCTCTTGAGCTTTCTTTAGAAGTTGTTTTAACAATCTTTTGATTGTGGGAGCCATCTTCAACCTTCTTCTTGCCATCGATATTCTTTGGAGGGGAGATTAGAGCCGTTTGAAGAGATTTGTGAAATCTTTCGGGATTTCAAGGATCTTTAGGACTTATCCTTTAATTTTTGCTGATCAATTTCTTTTCTTTATTTCTGTTGATGCCGAATCTATATCTAATATTTTGCTGTTCTTGTTTGTTTTCTAACATTGATTAAACTCAAGATCTCATCGTTTAAGTTGTTCTCCTATTGGCAGCACCCATTCGAACCCAAAAATCCCTAATTCCTAGGGTTTGGCCGATTGGATTTCTTTCAATTTGGGAATCAATTGATTGCTGGAAATTGGGCATTCTTGGCCGAATCAATCCCTTGGCAGATTCGCATCTTTTCTTTCTTCTCAATTTCGTTTGATTCATCGATTCTATTTCTTTTATTCTTGCTGCTCTTTTAATTGAATTTGGGAATTTTAAATTCAAATCTGATTCGGTTTAATCTTGTTCTTTGTTTTTGATTTCAGATCTGTTCGTCTAGGATCTTTCGTAGGAGTTTCTCGTGACTTGGCAACTCGATCTTGGTCCGCGTGCGTCCCTTTATCAGTGGATCTAGTATTGATCTGTTAAGGTTGCACGGGTCACACAAGACGACTGTGGACCGATGGACGGCTTAAAACCGCATAATCTGATTATGGCTCTATGCCAACCTAAAAATGGCATTGTGCCATCTTGACTATGGGTTTGTGCCAAACGTATTTACCAGTGGCTATGTGCCAACATACTTATTGATGACTCTGTGTTGATCATATTTACCCAAGGTTGTGTACCGATTATATTACCATCGCTGATGTGATCCAGCCTGGGTAGTTGAGTCGAATTCACTTAGTTGCCCGATCGTAGTCGAGAGAGTTGTTGTGCCTCAAATTTTTAGTAATAGAAGTAAAAAAATAGAATAGGATAAGCGGAAGGTTTCGAGAAGTGTAGAATTAGCAATAGGTTCGGCTAAGGGTAGCAAAGATGGATGAAGGATAGAAGGCTCGGTTTGGTTAACAAGAAAGAAATTTAAAATGGGAATGGAAAATGAACTCAACGTCAGGAATGATTTGACACTAAAAAGTGTAACCCGATTCCTATATGGTTAAGGTGAAAAATATGGATAGATGGATAGGTGAACGCCACACCAAAGCTGGTGATAAGTTCAAACAAGATCGGCAGACGCCACTAGCACAAACTAGATAAGTCTTCGAAACTTGTACGAGATATGAGAAGAAGCAACCTCACAAGAACAATGTTCATTAACAAATTTGGCAAAAGTCCTTTGATAATGAAATCAACAAACTATTTATAGGCAATCATGTAGTAACCGAATGGACAAACTAGCTAGCTTAAAGACTAAGCAAATTCGGTCATGAATTAACTAGAATGTTCTAGAATGAAAACATTAAGTAACTAGTCTTGATTCGGCTGATGGGGATGTGTTTGGACAGCTTCATGTATGAGCTTTAATCACTTGAATAAATGTGCACCTTTGGGAGCTCAACGGGTTGTCTAGGTTCGGCCAAGGTGTGCATGAAACTTCCAAGAGGTGTCTCTTGGCCGAATAGGTGCTTAGAAAACTCCAAGGGTCCTCCCACATGCATCGGCTGTACATGGAACTTGGAAGGAGGCTTGAACCTAGCCGTACATGCATTTGCATTAATTGTCTTCCATTCATGCATGTGTGCCGTCCAGGGAAGATGTATCTTTCAATATTCATTAACCCTCCATGTACATGAATGTAAGGCTTCCAAACATTGAACCGAAGCATGCATGTATCTTCCCATTCAGTAAACATTCCCATACATGCACCTTGTCATGAATGAACCTCCACATTCTGCTAACCTACATAATTAAATAACATAATTAAATAAAATAATTATTCATATAATCATAATTAAGAATATTAACTAAACAACTTAATGACAATAACTAAATTCAGACATATTAATTATAAGTCAACTATTAAATTCGGCTAGCCCAAATAGTCAAAATCACTTAGTGAGCTAAGTTGAGCTAGGGAATTCGGCATGAGCTGTAGCAAACTTAGTTAAAAACAAAATCAAAACTTAGTTTATTAAAATGAAGGAGAAATGAGCTGAAATGAGCTAAATTCGAGCTCAAGCGAGCTAAATTGAGCTCAAGTGAGCTGATTGAAGCTGAATGGCGCATGGGGAGCTGGAGAAGAGCTAAAATCGGATTGCAAAAAGGGTGCATAGAGTTTTCAAGGCATTGTCCTTAGCTCCTCCAACGTCATGGACCTTTTTTTCATCCCAAATGCACAACACCAAGGCTGATAAAGCGTCTTGAATTTGCTTGGTTCGAGCTCGAGTCATGGGGCCTTTTGGAAGCTCGCATAGATCTTGGTTTGCATTCAAGGTTGCCCCGGGTGTGCTCACATCAATCGCTGATGGTTATATGCCAAACATAATACAGTTACCAATGGCTTTGTGCCAATTATAATACCGCTACTGAAGGCTTAGAGCCGCATATATACTAGCAGCTTTGCTGCGACTTCAGTTAGTGCCGCAATCGGTGCTAACATTGGTGTGCTGGCTAGATGGGTCGATTTTATCCCCACGTAAGTGTAGGGTTGGTACGGGTGGTGTGTTGGCTGGATCGGGGTGGGATGCATCCTTATACTGTTGCATATCTGTATATGAGATCTGTCACTGTATTGGGCTTAGGCTCACTTGTTCTGTTATTGGTTTGGGTTAGGCCCACTTGATTCTGTTATGGGCTGTGACCCAAATGACATTGTAGTGGGCTTCGGCCCACGTATGCTCTGAACTGGACTGTACTATTACTGTTAAAAGCACTTTGGCCCAGACTACTTCTACATTTTGTTATCTTACTGATTTTTTTTATTTTAGGGGATTACACACTGAGTTTTCATAAACTCACCCCGTTTTTAACTCACAAGTAGTCCCCAGCGTTAGGCAGATCGGTGTTGCAACGGACTCGAAGATGTCCACACGACTGCTCCTACTGCTACGTTAAATTGCTTACTCGTATTTTTTATTTTGGATTTCTGGTTTGTAATAAGACCATTTGTGGGATTTACTTTTAATTGGGCTTTTGATTACTCACTTTAAACTACTAGTCTAGGAAAAGACAAGTTTTCAAACCAATTACTGTTTCCAAAAACATATGTTTTAAACTTTAATCTAAATTAGCTTCCGCAACTGTAAGAGATTTTCAACGAAATTAATAATGTTTTTCAAAAGTGACTAACTTTCCAATGAACCATGTTTTGAAATTAAACGAACACAAACTGAGACTTTACACAAGTTTTTAATAGTAAGAAGGGTTTTTCAAAGAAATCACGATTTTGAAAAACACTTCAATGTGTACCGCCAGATTCAGCCATAACGTCTAGGCCGGGTTTGGGGAGTTATATCAAATTTATTTTCGAGTCTTGTTTGAATTGTAGAAAGTCGTAGGATACAAGTGATATGTCACTAGGGTTACCATTTGGTCGAGCTCTAGCATTTGTTGCAGACTCACCACAGCTCATAGTTCTAGCTTTTATGAGCTTACCGTTTGATACGACCCGCCCCTGGGAACGGCTATTGTTTCAGCCTACAAGCGAGGCTCGTCGTGTTTGCAAGCTGGACGTAGCTCAATCTTATTTTGTGGAGCTTCATTTAGCTCGTTTCCAGCTCCTTTCAAGCTCAATGAGCTCGAATCAGCTCAATTTCAGCTCAAATACTTACGATTCAGCTCAATATCAATTGGACATTAATTTAGTAGCTGAATAATTATTTTGAGACAATTTAATTAGTTTATTACAGCTCAATTAATTTTAGTTGTTTGCATAATTTAAAATCTGGAGAAATTTAATTTTGCATCTTAATTGAGTTATTTTTACATGTCATTAGTTTGTCTTAATTTTTACAGCTTATTAATATGTTTTATGCATTTTTAATGAGTCAAATTTTATTACATGTTTTAATGTGTTTTGTCCAAACTAAATTATATGTGCAGATTTTTAGTGCCGAATTAATATGTTTAACTTGTCAAAGTTTTATTTTAATTATGTCCAGCCAATATTACATCAATTTGAGCTCATTCATGTTTTATGTAGGTTGGCCGAATGTGGATGGAGCATTTAAGCTTGGTGCATGCACAATAGATTCAATGAACCTGGAGATACATGCATCAAATTGGTGAGCTGAATTTGGCATTCCTAGGTGACTATTCAGTCAAGAGAGCTAATGTTTCCAACTCCAAAGCTGTCAATTAATCCTTTCACATTTGCTGGATGCATATTGGCTTTTCGGTTCCATGTGTTCACACTCCATGACTCTTCAATGTTGAGCTTTCACACTTGAATTGGCTGCTCATTACCCTCTTAATTGCTGGTCACTTTTCAGCCAAAAGTTGCAACATAAATGAGCTAATTTATGCCCATTGGCCGAACCTAGCTAACCATGCATCATCCAAGTTTTTCCAAGTCCAATGCTTCATCTAGAAGGTGTCTAATGGAGCTCCATGTTCAGCCGAATCTAGCTAGTTCATTTAAGTGATTCATTTGCTTAATTTTTAAGGAATGTAAGCGACCATTCGGCTAGCTTAGGTGTTGCTTATAAACAGCTGAAATTTTACTTTGTAAAGAACTTTTGACATTTTTAAGTAACGAATTGCTGCCAAATTTGTGAGGCATTTTCTCTCAAATTTCGTTCGGGACCCGTAAGACTTATCTAGCTTCTAGTGGCGTCTTTCCGAGTCTTTCTCTCGAACTTATCACTCCCTAAACCTGAGTGTGGCGTTCACCTTTGATACCTTTGGTTCATACTTTACTAAGTATCGGGTCAAGGTCCTTATCAACCATTTCCAACTCAATTTGGTCCTATAAGTTTCGGGTCGACACTTTTCTTTAGTGTTGGTTCACTCTTGACCTTTTTGAACCATTACCATTTCGTACCAAATCCCTTACCATTTCGTACCAATTCCCAAATACGAAAACGTACCAAAACCAAATACCATTTCTTAATTAATCCTAAACCGAACTCGACCATTCTAGTCATACCATTTCGACTTAAACCAAATCCATATCCAACTTTGCACGGACTTACTTTACTTCTTTGAACTCAAATATATTCTATCTTTTTCTGGTCTAATATACTTCTTCGTTTACGATCGGGAACTAAACGACTCGGGTTCAACTACTAAACCGAGGTCGCATCATTTGGTATCAGAGCTGATACGAGCACGCCTCGCGAACTTCATCGAGCAAGTCTGTCAAGCCGAGCATTGACATGTTGGCAAGCTGATCCCAGCTCGTTTCCAGCTCCACGAGCTCCGTCTAGCTCAAATCCAGCTTATTCAAGCTCGATCCAACTTGCCTGAGCTAAACCGAGCTCACTCCTAGCTCATATTTAGCTCACGAGCTAAACCTTAGCTCAGCTTCAGCTTAGGAGTTTAGCCTCAGCTCAACTTTAGCTCACGAGCTAAAACTTAGCTCATTTTAGTTTAAACTCGGTTTTTTCTTTAATACATTAAATAAAATTTGCACATATTCATTTAAGCATTAAACTTGTCTTATATTAATATTTGTTATTAATATATCATTGTCATTATATAAATTGATTATGTTCACATAGCCGAATTAATGCATGACATTAATGTGTTCACATCATGCCGAATTTATGAGTGTTCATGAGATGTCTTAATGACTTGTTTATTTCATGTAGGTACATTCCTTTGGACGGTACAATGTATGAATGAAGAAACATCTCTTTTGGGCATTCCACACTCATGAATGAAGAAGTATTAAATGCTGGTGCATGTACGGCTAGATGCAATGTTTCTACAAATTCATGCATGTGTCGAATGCATGTATGGACATTAAAGGCTAGTCCATGAATGGATCAAATGCATGGGATGATAGAATGCATGAATGGCTTAAGTGCATGTATGGTGGCTGTCTCTTAACTTTCCAAGGCACTTATTCGGCCAAGAAGTAGCTGCTAACTAATTCTATGTTGACCATAGAGCTCCTTGAGCATGTTCACACTTTGAATTGACCTATAGGCTACTACACATGCATGGATGGGTTCAAGAACGTCCAAGGGAAGGAATTAACTCAATAATTCAACACATTGATTGAATTAAGTGCATGCACAAAGGGGAGAACGAATTTACTAGGTTCATGCTACCATTTATGAACTTACATGCCATTAAAGTGTTTAATTATGAAGATACATGGTCCATACAAGTGCATGAACGTCCCAAGGAGATGAATGCAACCTTTTGGTGCACATACAAGTCACTTGAAGCCTTTCTTTATGACTAAGCATTCATGCACAAACTAAGGGGGAAGAAAGTGTCCATTCAGCTAGTGCATGAATCTGCCGAATTTATGAACTATTTTAATACATTAGTGTGAACGTTTTTATTATTGTGTGAACACCTAGATGCCAAATTTGAATGGTCATCTATGTGCCTATAAATATTTGTTTTCTTTCATTTGTAAAGGACTTTTGACTTTTGACTTTTGATCATTTGAATGAACTTTATTCAAAGAGTGAGTTTTCTCCTCTCTAAATTCGTACGAGTTTCGATCTGACTTATCTAGCGTGCTAGTGGCGTCTATCGTTCTCTTTTGAACTTATCACCTTGCTTTGGTGTGGCGTTCAACCTTCTACAATTCCGCAATCCCACCTTGAACCGAATAGAAATCGGGGTGACACTTTTAGTGTTGAATCGTTTCTGGCGTTTAAGCTCATTTATCCATTCCACCGACTATCCTAGATTTTACCCAACTATAATATCTTTTTACAAAACCGAGCCTTCATTTATCAACTTCCATTTTTCTTATTTTTATCCTTAAATCGAGCCTACTACCCTTATAAATTGACCATCACCTTAGCCAACCTTTAAAACCATTTGAAAGCTTCCGCATCTTTAGCCTTATTTCATCCTATTTCCGTTAACTCAACTATTCCTCGTCGACGATCGGGCAATCAAGTGAATCGACTCAATTAATCCGGGCCGGATCACATCATTTGGTATCAGAGCTACTAAAACGAGAAGTGCCGACATTCGTACCAAGCTCGGAGTAGGTTCGTAACGAAAAAAAAAGTCAAAAAAAAATCAAAAAAAAAATTTTGAGTTGGAATTTAATTTTTTTTTCTCTTCCTTGTATTTTGTTTACTATTGTATTGGATTTAAAAAAAGAAGAAATTCAAAAAAAGATTCAAAAAAAAATCGAAAAAAAGGAAAAAAAAGTGACAAAAAAAATCGAGTTAAAAAAAAAGAAGAAAAAAACAAAAGTGAAAAGTCTTGTGAGTTTTATTTTTTTTTTGTTGCTTCCGAGCATCCATTCATTTTACCATTCCCTCTACCCCCCCAAACGCCACACATTCTTTGATTTTTATTTTCTTTGTTTAGCCTACCCTACACCCGACGTTATCCCTTGTAACCCATTTGAAGCCGACCCTCTAAGCCGCAATAAGTCTTCTTGAAACAAAATCTGAATTCACGAGAGTGAGACGAGCGGAAAAAGGCACGAGTGGTGAGTACATTAGAGCAAGCAAAAGCCATTAGACAAGTGTAAACACGAGTGGAGTGTTATCCAATTTTCTTTCCGAGCGAAATTGTGAGGTTTGTGGTAAGGTACTTCATTTTTTTATTTTGTTTTGTGATCTAACATTTTCTTTTTAGCAACAAAAATCATGTCATACGAAGAGTTCACCGAATCAGAATACCAATATTTGGTTCAAGAAAAGCGAAGAATGGCGACTAAACGAGACCAAAGTGATCGAGTTTCTTCATGTCGTAAAACGGAACCAAGAACCCCACGGAGATATACCCCCGACTACTACTTAAGAAAAAGTTCCTATCGTGATTCCTTTTCGCCATCTACTTCGAGACAAAGAGATTTATACTATGACGCATATTCATCAGTGAATTCGAGAAGTGACTTCGATCGAAAGTCCTTTTCATCAAGAAATTTGAGAAGACGAGAAGCCGATTACGATTTTGATTCATTCCAAGATGGCGTTCGAAGAGAAAGACATACTCCTACTAGATCTTCAAAGAAATCTTACCCGGAGTATTCTTCACAAAGTTTTGATTGTGAATCATATGCAAATAGTTCTTCATCTTTCGAACAAGATTTGTATTCTCATCGTTCTTTTGTACATTCTTGTAAAGAGAAAACAAAGAAAAGAAAAGAAAAAGAAAAAGCAAGAGAAGAAAAAGAAAATGAAATAAAAAGAAAAGAGAGGCAAGAGGCAAGTAAGAGAGAAAATGAGCGAATCTTGAGAGAACTTGAAAAAGCCTTTGAAAAAGCCTTTGAAAAGCAAAAAGAAAATGAAAAAGGAAATGAAAAGAAATTTGAGAGTGAAAAAGAAGATGAAAAAGAAATTGAAACAAAAGAAACGAGTGATCCAGAAGAAAAAGAATCAAGTGAGAAAACAAGTGAGCAAGTGAGGATTATTTCCACTAACCCACCTGTTCGATCTTCTTGTGAGTTAACTTTTCAGGTTCCTAGAAGTTTGTGCGACCAATTCCATCTACATTACCTTCCAAACGAGAGGTGTTTTAGGTTGTTCGAAAAAGGTAAGTTCGCGAATGACTACCACCCACTTGCGATTGAAGGTAAGGAAGGTAAGGATTCTTTGTTTATCGAATCAAAGTCACTTGATTTGGATAATTTTTGTTCACTTACTTTTGTTAACGATTTTGTTTTAAAAGGTGCCATATACAGTTTTTTTTATGACGATTACTACATTGGCAAATTTGTTGACAACATTGGATTAGTTTTCCCTAAGCAAATTTTGAACATGTTTGATCAAGTCTGTCACGTAAAAATTCTCATGTGTTTGACCCTACACACTTTTTGAACTCATGTGTTAAATCTTTATGTTTAAATATGCATGCTCAATTGATTTGTGATCAATCTGCCTGTTTGAAAAGTTGCATGTTCGTTAAAAATTCTTTGTTTGGCATCCATGTTAAAAGATCTTCACATGATATGTGCAATTGTGTTCTTCATGAACAATCTTTGAGTTTTGTGCGAAATTTCCATGTAGTGATTTGCATTCCCGATTAATACTATTGAAGTATGAACCTTTGCATTTTGGTATGCTCGGTTTTGTCAAATCAACATGTGTGTTTAAACTAGTGAAATATAATTCGTGTGGTGAGTTGATTATATCTTCTTCTAATATGTTGCTTGTTGGAATTCCTAATCAAGTTCGTGTGTTCAAGCCTGGTATTTGCTACATGAATTCATTTTATGGAAACATTAAGCGCTTTGCATCATTTACATTGAAATTATGTTTGCTTGAAGTTCGAATTTTTGATAAGAAGGTGAAATTCAATGATTTGGGTTTCAATTTTGATTCATTTATTAATCACCTTGTTTGGCCACATTTGAAATTTTCGTTTCATTTCGAGAAGGTAAGGCCAACCTATGTTTTTGGAATTGAATCAAATTTCCATGGTAACTTTCCTTTTCCATTTAAGTCCATAGTTTTCGATAATACTAACCCGTCTTATTTTTGTGAATTCCACCCCTCGAGGAGCAAGACATGTCATGGTGCGTCACCACCTATTCAAATTTATCGAAGTAATAGGTTTGTCTTACGTTATCTATCCAAAGAGAGAAGATTCATTTTGACTGAGAAAGGTAAACCCAATCCTCAATTTTCTTCTCTTCATATTCGTCAAGGTAAGTCATCTGAAAATTTTCAAATATCTTTGCTCACTTCGATTGAAGTTGAAAATTCCATTGATTGGTTGTTTGGAAATTATTTATACTTTGATGTGATGGATTTTTCCTTTTGGAATTGTGATGATGTGATTATTACGTTGGAATTTGGAGAATCCCCTCATGTTGCTCAAAAACGAAAGGAAGAATTAGCATACCTTTGGCCATGGCATACCTTGCATGAGCAAGACAAAGGACCAAATGAGTTACTATATTCGATTAAAGAAATTAAAATGTTTTGGATGAGGAATAATGTGTTTAAGTGCCTACCATCGTTTTTAACCAATTATCCCTTGATCCAACTTAGTTTTCATGTTTGTAACGATGGTCTAACGAAACTCTTTGATAAATTTATGTATGCTTGCTTTGTCCAATTGAGATTTTTGGCATATGTTCGATTGAATGAATATTTTATGAACTATCGAACACATTTGAATTTGACTCCTTTGAGTTTCTTTTTATTGGCTGTGGTAAGAATTTTTCAGGTTTGTGTGACATCTTCCATCCCATTTGACCGAGGAAAACCATGCATGAGTCAAAGTTCTCCCATGGACAAATGGCTCGACTTGAGGACAAGTCGCCTAAAAGAGGGGGGGAATGATACGAGCACGCCCCGCGAACTTCATCGAGCAAGTCTGTCAAGGCGAGCATTGACATGTTGGCAAGCTGATCCCAGCTCGTTTCCAGCTCCACGAGCTCCGTCTAGCTCAAATCCAGCTTATTCAAGCTCGATCCAACTTGCCTGAGCTAAACCGAGCTCACTCCTAGATCATATTTAGCTCACGAGCTAAACCTTAGCTCAACTTCAGCTTAGGAGTTTAGCCTCAGCTCAACTTTAGCTCACGAGCTAAAACTTAGCTCATTTTAGTTTAAACTCGGTTTTTTCTTTAATACATTAAATAAAATTTGCACATATTCATTTAAGCATTAA
Organism: Gossypium hirsutum; assembly: GCF_007990345.1. NCBI lineage: Eukaryota > Viridiplantae > Streptophyta > Magnoliopsida > Malvales > Malvaceae > Gossypium > Gossypium hirsutum. The sequence continues at coordinate 35,158,401 of NC_053436.1, forward strand.
ACTTGTCTTATATTAATATTTGTTATTAATATATCATTGTCATTATATAAATTGATTATGTTCACATAGCCGAATTAATGCATGACATTAATGTGTTCACATCATGCCGAATTTATGAGTGTTCATGAGATGTCTTAATGACTTGTTTATTTCATGTAGGTACATTCCTTTGGATGGTACAATGTATGAATGAAGAAACATCTCTTTTGGGCATTCCACACTCATGAATGAAGAAGTATTAAATGCTGGTGCATGTACGGCTAGATGCAATGTTTCTACAAATTCATGCATGTGTCGAATGCATATATGGACATTAAAGGCTAGTCCATGAATGGATCAAATGCATGGGATGATAGAATGCATGAATGGCTTAAGTGCATGTATGGTGGCTGTCTCTTAACTTTCCAAGGCACTTATTCGGCCAAGAAGTAGCTGCTAACTAATTCTATGTTGACCATAGAGCTCCTTGAGCATGTTCACACTTTGAATTGACCTATAGGCTACTACACATGCATGGATGGGTTCAAGAACGTCCAAGGGAAGGAATTAACTCAATAATTCAACACATTGATTGAATTAAGTGCATGCACAAAGGGGAGAACGAATTTACTAGGTTCATGCTACCATTTATGAACTTACATGCCATTAAAGTGTTTAATTATGAAGATACATGGTCCATACAAGTGCATGAACGTCCCAAGGAGATGAATGCAACCTTTTGGTGCACATACAAGTCACTTGAAGCCTTTCTTTATGACTAAGCATTCATGCACAAACTAAGGGGGAAGAAAGTGTCCATTCAGCTAGTGCATGAATCTGTCGAATTTATGAACTATTTTAATACATTAGTGTGAACGTTTTTATTATTGTGTGAACACCTAGATGCCGAATTTGAATGGTCATCTATGTGCCTATAAATATTTGTTTTCTTTCATTTGTAAAGGACTTTTGACTTTTGACTTTTGATCATTTGAATGAACTTTGTTCAAAGAGTGAGTTTTCTCCTCTCTAAATTCGTACGAGTTTCGATCTGACTTATCTAGCGTGCTAGTGGCGTCTATCGTTCTCTTTTGAACTTATCACCTTGCTTTGGTGTGGCGTTCAACCTTCTACAATTCCGCAATCCCACCTTGAACCGAATAGAAATCGGGGTGACACTTTTAGTGTTGAATCGTTTCTGGCGTTTAAGCTCATTTATCCATTCCACCGACTATCCTAGATTTTACCCAACTATAATATCTTTTTACAAAACCGAGCCTTCATTTATCAACTTCCATTTTTCTTATTTTTATCCTTAAATCGAGCCTACTACCCTTATAAATTGACCATCACCTTAGCCAACCTTTAAAACCATTTGAAAGCTTCCGCATCTTTAGCCTTATTTCATCCTATTTCCGTTAACTCAACTATTCCTCGTCGACGATCGGGCAATCAAGTGAATCGACTCAATTAATCCGGGCCGGATCACATCAAGAGCTACTAAAATGAGGAGTGTCGACATTCGTATCAAGCTCGGAGTAGGTTCGTAACGTAAAAAAAAGGAGTTCGAAAAAAAAAATTGCATACGGTTTAGGTGCGGACGAAAAGAACGTGAAAGATCCGTAAAAAAAAGAGTCTGGAGACACTTCAATAGAAATTTTTCCAAAATCTCATTCTACACTCTTTTATATCCCCCGTAGTGAAATTTCACGCAATTAAAAAAAAGTTTTCGATATAAAAAAAGTGTTTCGATTTTGTAAGTTTGGCATTCTCTTCTATTCATCTTCTAAGCCACACTTAGCCTAAAGCCTTTCTTGTTTCTTTTAGCCTACCCGTAACCTAACATCAATCCCTTGTAAAGCCATTTGAAGCCGACCCACTGAACTAAGACTAAGTCACTACGAGTCGCTTACGAAATCACGAGAGGAAAGTGAGTGGTAAAAGGCACGAGAGTTACATCAAGTTAAAAGCCGAAATTGAGTGAAACACGAGTGGAGTGTTTATTCTTTCTATGAGAGATTTTGTGAGGTTTGCTGTGAGGTTTTTATTTACATGTCTCAAAGTCCTGAATGAAATATGGCGGAAGGAGGTGGAAGGCAACCAATCCGAAACATTGCGCCTGGAGGAGGTGGAGTGCCGGATTTGGCTCAACAAGCCTTGTTACGAGAAATCCAACGCATGATCCGAGGTGAGTTAGAATCTATTAACGAACGGCTGGATCGAGTTGAATTGGGAAATCAACGAGAGCGTACACCCCAAGGGCCGCAAAGAGGGCGAGACCAATTGGAAATCAATCAAGACGACCTATATGATCCGAATGAAGTCGAAAGTGATCAAGGATCAAACATAAGTGAAGGACGAAGAGGTCGAAGGAATCGAGGTAATCGGAATCAAAGACGTATGGATGACGACTTAAGGAACATTAAACTATCCATTCCATCCTTTCAAGGAAAGTCTGATCTGGAAGCTTACTTGGAGTGGGAAAAGAAGATTGAATTGGTCTTCGATTGTCACAACTATTCCGAGATCAAAAAGGTGAAGTTGGCGGCCATAGAATTCTCCGATTATGCTATGATATGGTGGGATCAACTCACTACGAGCCGAAGAAGGAATGGGGAACGACCAATATCCACTTGGGCCGAGATGAAGGCCGTGATGCGACGTCGTTTCATTCCCTCCTACTATCATCGGGAACTCTATCAAAAGCTTCAAAATCTCACTCAAGGTTCAAAGAGTGTTGAGGATTACTTCAAGGAGATGGAAGTGGCCATGATTCGAGCGGATGTGGAGGAAGATCGAGAGGCAACTATGGCTCGTTTCTTAGCCGGACTTAACCGTGAAATTGCCAACATAGTTGAGTTGCAACACTACGTAGAGATCGTCGATATGGTTCACATGGCAATCAAGGTCGAAAAGCAACTCAAGATGAAAGGGCCGTACGTGGTTATTCCTCTTCAAATGCATCTAAGTGGAACCAAGGGGCAAGTAAAAATGTTTCAACAAATCAATCAAAAGAAACTGTGGTGCCCATGAAGTCCAACAAGTCTGTGGCCGAATCTAGCAAAGGTAAGGCCATTGAAAATACTCAATCCCGAACACGTGATATTAAGTGTTTTAAGTGCCAAGGGAGAGGGCACATCGCAAGCCAATGCCCAAATCGTAACACAATGATCATGCTTCCCAATGGTGAGATTGAATCGGAGGATGAAGTAGACAAAAACGAAGAAGAAGTTCAACATCCATCCGAAAATGAAGATGAAGTAGAATTTGCTGTTGAAGGTGAAATGCTCGTTGTAAAAAGAAGTCTTAGTGTGCAAAGCTCTATGGGTGAACCACAACGCGAGAATTTGTTTCATACCCGATGTTAGTTATGTTCATGGAAAGGTTTGTAGCGTTGTAATCGATGGCGGGAGTTGCACAAATGTTGCAAGCACACTTATGATCGAGAAGTTGTCCTTGCCGACCCTTAAGCACCCAAGTCCCTACAAGTTACAATGGCTCAATGAAGGAGTCGAACTTAAGGTAACCAAACAAGCCTTGATTCCCTTTTCAATTGGAAGGTACCAAGACGAGATTTTGTGCGACGTTGTGCCTATGCATGTGGGCCATTTACTGCTTGGGAGGCCGTGGCAATTTGATCGGCGAGTCAAGCACGATGGGTTTTCTAACCAATATTCGTTCAAGCACAAAGGCAAAAATATCACTTTGGCCCCATTGTCTCCACCACAAGTGATGGAAGATCAACAACGAATAAAGCAATCTTTGGAGAATTTGAAAAAACTGAAAAAGAAATTGAGAGAGAGTGAAAAGGAAAAGAAAAATGATTCAAAAGAAAAGAAAGAAGAGAGATTGAGAGAAAAGAATCGAGATTGTGAGAAAAATAAGAGCAATGAAAAAGAGAGTGAAGGATCAATGGATGATAAAAAGAAAAGGTTTTATTTACCCGATATTTTCATGACTTTTCTTTTCAGGTTAATTCCACCAAGCAGCTTCGATTATGTTATATTCCTAAGGAGAGAAGGTTCATATTGCAAGAAAACGGTAAAACCGATCCTCAAATCAATAATCTCAAGGATAGACAAGGTTTGGTTTCTGAAGAACTAAAAACATCTCTATTTTGTTCAAAAAGTGATGACAATCGTGAAACTGACAAGTTTGATGAAGAAGTGAAATACTATTGGCCACTGCTAAATTTACATTTGCAAAACTTGATTCGACTAAGTGATCTTGTTTCTTTTGGCCGATTAATATTTTTCCCACATATTTGCTTAAATGACTTTTTGTTGACATGTGGTTATTCGTTAAATTCCCTTTGTCCATTGATGGGATTTTCCTTGGTGAAGGATTGACAAATCGATTTAATTGTTTGATTCATGAGTCTTCAAATCCACTTGATAAAGTGCGTTGTGGGATATGTGTTTATTCGAATGACCTGTTCATATTGGTAGAATTATTTCCCATGTCTAGATCCTTGATGAATTTGGAAAATCAATGTGGAAAGGTAAGGCTGATGTGATTCGGCTCGGTTGATGGAGTCGGGTTCACTTAAGATGCCCGATCGTCGACGAGAAGTTTGTTCGAATTTGTAGATAGATGGAGTTAGATGATTTTTTATAGCGGAAGTTGAGAAAATGGGTTCAAAAGATGGTTTGGATAGATGTTTGATAGGCTCGGTGAAATAAAGAAATATTGTTTATAATTTAATAGTGAAAATGGAATGGAAAAATAGAACTCAAGCGAAGAACGATTCAATACTATATGAAGTATTGCCCCGGGACTTATATTGCTCAAGGTGGATTAAATGGATTGTCGAAGATGGACCTTGACCCATTACCTATAGAGAGGTAGGAACCAAAGGTATAAAAAGGTGGATGAACGCCACACCAGGATGGTGATAAGTTCAAGAAGTCGGGTTGACGCCACTAGCGAGCTAGATAAGTCAGAACGAGACTCGTACGAAATAGGATAGGAGGAAACCTCACAATCAAGTTTTCAATAATCAAATTCTGTAACCTTTTACAGTAAACAAGTAAGCTATTTATAAGCCTAAAATGCCTATTGATATTCGGCATCTATGTTGTTCACACTAACTTAAATTCTGTTCACATAGGTATTTAACATGTTCACACAAATAGCATTAAAATCCAGTTCATGCTTGAAGATGGTACATGAATTGGCCGAACCATCATGATGCTTCACTTGATGCATTCATGCATCCTTAGCCTTGAAGAATCTCCATAATTCCATGAATGTGCAGCTCTTTAATGATCCTACATCTCCCTTGGCTGAATGAGGCATTAATGTGCCTAAAATACTTGAATGGTCATCTTGAAAATGCATGAATCATGCATGAAACGTCCCATGTATTTTCCCCCATAAATATGATCCATGAATCTTCAAATACATGAACTTTCAGCAACTCCCTCTTGCATGAACGTCCCAAATGCATGTGCTCCTTTAAATGCCATCCATTGAACCTCAATTGTGCATGCACACTCCCATACATTGAACCTATCATGCATGAACCTTGTTTAATTACTCTCCAAATTCAGCTCACCTACAAAAACACATGAACCAAAATTAAATCACATAAAATTCAGCTGAACAAACATTAATATAACTTAGACACACTAATTAAACATAAATTAAATTAGACAAATTTAATAAAGTCTTAACAAGACATATTAAATTCGGCCAAGACACATTTAAAACATGTAATAAGTCAAAACATAATTATGAGCTGTAGTAATTTAAGCTAAATTAATAAATTACTTAATTTATTCAGACATTAAAATAAATGAGTTGAAATAAACTTAAGCCAAGCTCAAACGAGCTAAAGTAAGCTAAATTAAGCTCATGTGAGCTAAATCGAGCTGGGAAAAACTAAGATTGAGCTTGTTGAGCTAAAATTGAGCTTCATCTTGCACTTGGGGCCCTTGTGTTTAGGCCAATCATGATAGCAACGAGTGGTGCCACAACATGATGCGATTGAGATCACATCAAAGGCTTATTTATATTTTTGAATTCGGCAATAGTTCTTTTCCTCCAATTGTGATTGAAAATTTGGAAAGAGCTCGCAAGTTTTTAGTTCATCGTGTCATTCATAATTTTCGTTATTGTGTAGGTGGCACCTTGAAGTGGCTTTGCCTTAAAGAGGGAGGGCAAGTAACTAATCAGTGTTATTTTCAATCTATTCATGAATTTCAGGTTGTTGGGCACAAGTTTGTCAAATTCAACAACCAAGGGGTCTTTGTTAATAGAAGTTTCTTCGCGAGCAAGTGGCCCGATTTGGGGACAAATCGCTTTAAAGAGGGAGGGGATGATACGACCCGCCCCCGGGAACGGCTATTGTTTCAGCCTACAAGCGAGGCTCGTCGTGTTTGCAAGCTGGACGTAGCTCAATCTTATTTTGTGGAGCTTCATTTAGCTCGTTTCCAGCTCCTTTCAAGCTCAATAAGCTCGAATCAGCTCAATTTCAGCTCAAATACTTACGATTCAGCTCAATATCAATTGGACATTAATTTAGTAGCTGAATAATTATTTTGAGTCAATTTAATTAGTTTATTACAGCTCAATTAATTTTAGTTGTTTGCATAATTTAAAATCTGGAGAAATTTAATTTTGCATCTTAATTGAGTTATTTTTACATGTCATTAGTTTGTCTTAATTTTTACAGCTTATTAATATGTTTTATGCATTTTTAATGAGTCAAATTTTATTACATGTTTTAATGTGTTTTGTCCAAACTAAATTATATGTGCAGATTTTTAGTGCCGAATTAATATGTTTAACTTGTCAAAGTTTTATTTTAATTATGTCCAGCCAATATTACATCAATTTGAGCTCATTCATGTTTTATGTAGGTTGGCCGAATGTGGATGGAGCATTTAAGCTTGGTGCATGCACAATAGATTCAATGAACCTGGAGATACATGCATCAAATTGGTGAGCTGAATTTGGCATTCCTAGGTGACTATTCAGTCAAGAGAGCTAATGTTTCCAACTCCAAAGCTGTCAATTAATCCTTTCACATTTGCTGGATGCATATTGGCTTTTCGGTTCCATGTGTTCACACTCCATGACTCTTCAATGTTGAGCTTTCACACTTGAATTGGCTGCTCATTACCCTCTTAATTGCTGGTCACTTTTCAGCCAAAAGTTGCAACATAAATGAGCTAATTTATGCCCATTGGCCGAACCTAGCTAACCATGCATCATCCAAGTTTTTCCAAGTCCAATGCTTCATCTAGAAGGTGTCTAATGGAGCTCCATGTTTAGCCGAATCTAGCTCGTTCATTTAAGTGATTCATTTGCTTAATTTTTAAGGAATGTAAGTGACCATTCGGCTAGCTTAGGTGTTGCTTATAAATAGCTGAAATTTTACTTTGTAAAGAACTTTTGACATTTTTAAGTAATGAATTGCTGCCAAATTTGTGAGGCATTTTCTCTCAAATTTCGTTCGGGACCCGTAAGACTTATCTAGCTTCTAGTGGCGTCTTTCCGAGTCTTTCTCTCGAACTTATCACTCCCTAAACCCGAGTGTGGCGTTCACCTTTGATACCTTTGGTTCATACTTTACTAAGTATCGGGTCAAGGTCCTTATCAACCATTTCCAACTCAATTTGGTCCTATAAGTTTCGGGTCAACACTTTTCTTTAGTGTTGGTTCACTCTTGACCTTTTTGAACCATTACCATTTCGTACCAAATCCCTTACCATTTCGTACCAATTCCCAAATACCAAAACGTACCAAAACCAAATACCATTTCTTAATTAATCCTAAACCGAACTCGACCATTCTAGTCATACCATTTCGACTTAAACCAAATCCATATCCAACTTTGCACGGACTTACTTTACTTCTTTGAACTCAAATATATTCTATCTTCTTCTGGTCTAATATACTTCTTCGTTTACGATTGGGAACTAAACGACTCGGGTTCAACTACTAAACCGAGGTCGTATCACCGCTCAGCTCTTCAAAGCTTACCATTTTAGTCTTTAGGGGCTTACCATTTTCGCTCTACAGAGCTTACCATTTATCGGCTCAGAAGGAGCATATCGATAATGGCTCGAAAGAGCGTATATGATGATGAATTTATAGATTTTCGATTTATACAATTAGTGTGTATCACCCGAGTATCCTCAATATTTCTAAAAGTTAACGAACATTATACTGATATGAAACATATAGTACGTGTTATATGAATAATATACTTTACATGAATTACATGTTACATGGATTATATGTTATAAGAGTACATGAGATTTATGATTAGTATGGATACAATGATACTTGAGTTACATGAATTGAGAGTTGTTTTGGATGTTATAAGAATGTATACGTGATTGGTTTCATTCTTATGAATTGATGAATAGATGAATATGAGATAACTAACTTGTGATTGGTGATGTGAATAGGCATTATGAACAAATGGGTTTGATTTTAATTTGTTAAAATGCTTATTGTCATTTGGTAAGTTTAATTCTATATTATATATGCTTACTAAGCTTAATGCTTACTCCGTTTATTTTTCCATGTTTTATAGATCCGAAGCTTGCTCGATTCGGTTAAAGTCAGAGATTACTATAACACTATCCAGGCGACTTTTGGTACTTTTGGAACTTATGTAAATGATGTAAATATGGCATGTATAGGCTAGTTTTTAGGTTGAATCATATGGTTACTTATACTAATGAATGTAACGTGAATTTTGGTATTTGATCAAGCTACATGATATGGCTTGAGTTGGAGTTGGTTAGCTTAGTATGAAATCTTATATGATATGTCTTTAATATGGTAAATTTGATGAATGTTATTTGACATATATGGTGTTGAATGTTGATAAATTAATATGTTTTGTTGTGAATGATTTGATAAAGATGGAATAGGTATGAATTGGTTATATTTTGCATATGAAATGGTTGTAAAATAATTACCAATTGTGGTTATGTATGCTTGTGATATTAGTGTGGCAATATGGCTTTACAAATAGCCTATTTTTGCCCATACGGGTAGGGACACGGGCGTGTGTCTCAACCGTGTTGCTCAAAGGCCATTTCGAAATGAGCTTGAGCAGGCTACACGGTCAATCACATACGGTCGTGTGCCAGGTCGTATGGCCAAGATAGTTTCGAGCACGGGTTAGACACACAGGCGTGTGACTGGCTGTGTGGCCAAGTCAGTAGCCTCCCTAATTTTTACACGGCCTGGCACACGAGTTTGTCATGTAGCTGTGTGGACAAGTCAGTATGTATGCCTTGTTTTTCCACGACCTAGACATACGGGTGTGTCCAATGCTGTTGAAGCACACAGCCCATTCACACGGGCGTGTGATAGTTAAAAGTTGAAAACTTTCTAAGTTTTTGAAATTTGTAATATATTACGATTTAGTCTTGAATGTATGATTAAAGTTTAATATGTTTGTTTTAAGTTCATAATGGTTGTGAATAATTGTTATTGGTTGAATTATAATGTTTCTGGATAAATAATTGTTTTGAATTGAATTACAAGTCTGATAATACCTCTTAACCTATTTCGGCGACGGTTAAGGGTTAGGGGTGTTACATTCCCCCTTTAAGGACCAGTGAATAGGTTCGGGTAATGTTTTCTCATAGCATCCTCGAGTTCCCATGTAGCTTCTTCAACCTCATGTTGATTCCATAATACTTTCACTAATGTGATTCTCTTATTTCTCAACTTTTTGATCTCACAAGCTAAAATTCAAATCGATTCTTCAGCATATGACATATCAGATTGAATTTCAACCTCAGTCGGGGAAATAACATGTGAAGGGTCAGATCCGTATCATTGAAGCTTCGACACATGAAACATATTATGTATTTTCTCTAATCAGATGGTAAAGGCAGTTGATATGCCACCTGCCCACCTTGCTCAATAATCTCATACAGTCTAATGAATCGCGAACTCAATTTCCCTTTCCTACCAAACCACAATATCTTTTTCCACGGCGACACTTTTAAAAACACTTTATCTCCAATCTGGAACTCAATATCTTTCTGTTTCAAGTCTACGTATGATTTCTATCGATCCGAAGCTACTTTAAAACTATCATGAATTGCTTTCACTTTTTCTTCAGTCTCTCTGATCAGAACAACCCCGTGAATCTTATTTTCATTGAGCTCACTCTAGTACAACGATTGTTCGACATTTACGACCATATAGAGCTTTGTACGGTGCCATCTTTATAATCAATTGGAAGCTATTATTGTAAGCAAATTCAATCAGCAGTAGATATTTCTCCAAGCTACCTTCAAACTCAAGAATGCAACAACGCAATATATCCTCAAGTATCTGAATAACTCATTCAGATAGACCATCCGTTTGCGGGTGAAATGCAGTGCTAAAATGCAGCTTTGAACCCAAAGCTTCTTGCAATTTCTTCCAAAATTGCAAACTAAATCTTGGATATCTATCCGAAACAATAGATAAGGGAACACAATGTAATCTTACAATTTCAGAAATATACAACTCAACTAATTTATCAAGTGAGAAATCTGTACGTACCGGAATGAAATGAGTTGGTTTCGTCAATCTGTCAACAATAACCCAAATTGCATTTTTCTTTTTTGGAGATAAGGGCAAACCTAATACGAAATCCATTGTTACTCTATCCTACTTCCACTCAGGAATAATAATAGGCTATAATAAACCTGATGGCACTTGATGCTCAGCTTTGACTTGTTGACAAATCAAATATTTTGAAACAATAAATCTTGTTTCATGCCGCGCCACCAATAAAGCTATTTCAAATCGTTATACGTTTTCGTGCTTCTCGGATGTACTAATAAACAACTACTGTGTGCTTCATTTAGAATCTTCCTAATAAGCTCAGAATTTCTTAGTACACATATTCTATCACGAAACATCAAACAATTATCAGGCCCTATTCAAAACTCTGCATCAGAAGTTGACTCACACTAAGCTCGTTTTGCTTGCAATTCATTATCAAATTTTTGAGCCTCACAAATCTCCTGTAGAAATAACGGTCTTGCTTTCAACTTGGCTACTATCAAACCATCGTTAAAAAAAGCTAATTGTGTGTTCAAAGCACGTAAAGCAAATAAGGACTTTCGACTCAAAGCATCAGCAACTACGTTCACTGTCACAAATGAATTCTAACCATCTCCGCTTCGTAATTCATAGTCTTTTAGCAATTCTAACCATCTCCACTGTCACAAACACAAATCTTTCTAAGTCACCAGATATTTCAAGCTTTTGTGGTTGGTATAAATATGGCATATCTCACCAAACAAGTAATGATGCCAAATTTTCAATGCGAACACTATCGCAACTAACTCTAGATCATGCGCTGGATAATTCTTTTCGTGCAGCTTCAACTGTCTCGAGGCATAAGCTACAACTTTGCCTTCTAGCATCAAAATAGAACCCAGGCCATTTAATGATGTCTTACAGAAAACTACGAATCCTTTACTCGACTCAGGCTAAACTAACACTGATGCCTCTGTCAATAATGCTTTCAACTGCTTGAAGATCTACTGACACTTTTCTGACCACTCAAAATTAACATCTTTTTGAAGCAATTGTGTCACCAGAGTTGCAATCATCGAGAAGCCTTTCATAAATCATCTATAATAGTCGGCTAATCCTAGAAAACTATGGACTTTAGATACATTTCTCGGAGGCTTCAAATCTATAATCGCAAAAATTTTGCTCGAGTCAACTCGGATACCCACGGCTGAAACTATATATCCTAGAAATCCAACCTCTCGTAACCAAAACTTACATTTGCTGAACATTGCAAAAAAATGTTTATCTCTCAAAGTTTGTGACATGATTCTAATGCTCGGCATGCTCAGATTCATCACGAGAGTAAATCAAAATGTCATCACTAAACACAACTATGAGTCGGTCTAAGTACTGCCCGAAAAATTGGTTCATTAAGTCCATAAAAATAGCAGGTGCATTTGTTAGTCCGAAAGGCATAATAAGAAATTCATAGTGTCCATACCTTGTTCTATATGCAGTCTTTAGGACATCTGAGTCTTTAACTCGCAACTGGTAATAACCTGATCTCAAATCAATTTTCGAAAACACTATTGCCCTTTTTAAATGATCAAACAAATCATCTATTCGTAGCAAAGGGTATTTATTTTTTATCGTCGCTTTATTGAGCTATGATACAAACCGCCTCAGGGAGAGTTGAATCGTATGTTGAGTTGCCTGATCGTCTAGAGAAAGTATCGTTCAATTCACTTTTGAAATGAAGCTGATGGAAAAATAGGACGGAAGCTATGTATAATGGTTCTATGATGGTTTTTGGATAAGAATAATATGTATAGGTTCGGCTAAATTGGAAAGGAAAGTGAAAGAAGTAAATAGAGGATGGATATGGAAGAAAAGGGTTCTTAAAAGCAAGCACGAACCAATATTAGAAAATATCGACCCAAATGCTTATAAGCTTTCAAGGTGGAGGATGAAAGTGATAAATCTCGACCCGCTACTTAGCAAAGTAGGAACCTCGGTATATGGGTGAACGCCACACTATTTGATAGTGATAAGTTCGCGATAGTGAAGAACAGGGTTGACGCCACTAGGCTTCCTAAATAAGCCAACGAAGTCCTCAACGAAATATGAGAGAAAGAAATCTCACAAATTCCATAAAAGTTTAACAAAGTTTCATTAAGTGAAAAGTTTAACCTCTTACAAATGAAATAACATATATTTTATAGGCTAAATAAAAGTAGCTGAATGGATAAGCTTAGAAGCTAAGAAATTCGGCCATAAACACCTAGATAATTCTAGAAGAAAACAATCATGAATATTAATGAATGTGCAGCCCTTTAATGTTCCATCATCCCCCTTGGCCGAATGAAGCTTTAATGCACCTTGAATACTTGAATGGTTAGCTTGAAAATGCATGAATCATGCATGAAACGTCCCAATGTATGTTCCTCCATAAATTCGGTCCATAAACCTTCAAGAACATGAACATTAAATAGCCCCTACTTGCGTGAACATCTCCAATACATGTACTCCCTTAAATGTCGTCCATTGAACCTCAATTCTACATGCACCTCTTCATACATTGCACCAAGCCCTACATGAACTTGCATTAATTTCCTTCCATGCATGCATGTGTACCGTCCAAAGGGATTGGATCTTCTAGATACATTCATGCATGAATCTTCATCATTCATGTAACCGAATGTGCATTTGAACCCAAACATTCATGTATTTTGTGCATTCATGTATTTGACAAATACATGAACTTGTAAACACCTTGAATCTGGTCATACATGCACCTAATTAAATGTTGTTCATTCATGCATGTGGGATGTCCAAATGAGATGTTTCTTCAAGCACTCATTGCACCGTCCATGAGCATTGTACCTTCAAGAAATAAAACAATTCATAAGACATCATGTGAACACACATAAATTCAACACAATGTGAACACATTTAAGTTATGTGATATCTATGACATATTAATAACAAATATTAATATAAGACAAGTTTAATGCTTAAATAAATATGTGAAAATTTTATTTAATGCATTAAAGACAAAACTGAGTTAAACTAAAATGAGCTAAGCTTTAGCTCGTGAGTTAAAGTTGAGCTGAGATTAAACTCCTAAGCTGAAGTTGAGCTAAGGTTTAGCTCGTGAGCTGAATATGAGCTAGGAGTGAGCTCAGTTTAGCTCAGACAAGTTAGATTGAGCTCGAATAAGTTGGATTTGAGTTGGAAGGAGCTCGTGGAGCTGGAAACGAGCTGGGATCAGCTTGCCAACATGTCAATGCTCGGCTTGACAGACTTGTTCGATGAAGTTCGCGAGGCGTGCTCGTATCAAGCTATCGATAATCTATACACATTCTCATCGTGTCATCATTTTTTTCACAAATAACACCCGTGCACCCCAGGGGAGAAACTCGTCTAGCAAAACCCCTATCTGTCAACTCTTGCAACTAAGCTTTCAATTCTTTTAACTCTATCGGAGCCATTCTATACGGAGCTATCGATATCGGCATTTTTCCCTGTACTAATTCAATACCTAACTCAACCTCTCTAATAGGTGGTAAACTCGATAACTCTTTGAAAAATATATTGGGATACTCGTACACAACTGGTACTAATTCTATCTTTGTTTCTGTCACTTTCGTATCAAGTACATAAGCAAGATAAGCTTCACACCCCTTTCTCACAAATCTTTGAGCTAACATAGACGAGATCACAATTGGCAAACTATTCAGATCATCAGATTCAATTCTAATAGTCTTATTATTCTGACATTTTAGTTCAATTGTCTTTCATCTATAATTCACTATAGCATCATGCATCGTTAGCCAATCCATACCCAAAATCACATTAAATTCATCAAATGGCAACAACATCAAATTAGCCAAAAAATAGAAATCCTGATTCATTAACGAACAATTCTTGCAGACTTTGTCAACCAAAACACATTTGCCTAAGGGGTTTGATACTCTAATCATAAATTCAATAGAATCTACAAGCAAAGTCTTACTAGATACTAAATTCATACATATATAAGAATATGTTGATCCTGGATCTATCAATGCAATCGCATTAGTATCATAGAGAGTGAAAGTATCAGTGATAACATCTGGAGATGACATTTCTTCGCATGCGCAAATAGCATAAGCTCTAGCAAGCGCTCTGGCCTCGGATCTCACAGCTGAATCCTTTTTCACCCCTCTACTGCCACTTACATTTCTAGCAATTCTAGGTGGTCTACCTCTATTCGACATGTTACTTGGTCTCACATTCTGAACTTTATCTTTCTCATCTAACTTAGGGCAATCTCGGATGAAGTGATCTAGCGAACCACATTTGTAACAAGCTTTATTACTTTTACTCCAGCATTCTCCAAAATGTCATTTCCCACACTGCTGACACTCGGGTTTGTTGTCTCTCACACTATCAACACTTGATAATGATGTAGCTTGAGCTTTAGAACCTGAGTATTGTTTTCTACAATCTCTGTTTGAATATTCATTTGAAGCATTTGGGGGAGCGTACGAATCTCTAGATTTCTTTGATGAAGATTGATACGGCTTACTCATCGATCTTTTTCTCGAGTCTCTAGTTTTTGAATCTTCTTTTCTCTTTTATTTCACAAGATACTCGGCTTTACAACCCCTTTCAACTAGAACGAAAAAAATTTTCAACTCTAGAATTCTGACTAGTAGTTTTATATCTTCGTTCAACCTGCCGATGAACCACTTACACATAATCTCTTCGGTAGAAACATATTCCTTGGCATACTTGCTCAACCATACAAATTCTCTTTTATACTTGGTTACAGTCATTCGGTCTTGTTTTAATTCTAGAAACTCTTTGTGCTTTTGATCGAGAAATCTTTGACTAATGTATTTCTTTTGGAATTTAAATTGAAAGAACTCCCAAGTAACTCGTTCTTTCGGAACCACATATATCAACATGTTCCACAGTTTATATGCGGTGTCTTTCAGCAAAGATACAACACATTTAATACATTCATCAAGAGTACAAGACAATTCATCGAATACTTTAATCGTATTTTTAAGCTAGAACTCAGCTCTCTTAGCATCAACATCAGCAGTAGCCCGGAACTCTTCAGCCCCATATTTATGAATCTTATCTACTGGCAGATTTTTCAACCATATCGGACCTATAACTTGAGGAACAACTGGGATTTGTTGAGGAATAGATGGGGGTAGAGGTTGTTGAGCAGCCAGATTCGTTTGAACGAACTACGTGAACCACTCGTTCATCATTTGGAAAAAGGTTTGTTTAGCCTCTCCCTCGTGGCTACTCATTACAGGCCTAGAATCAGATGGCACTGCCCCTTGAGTGGGAGCGGGCGTATTACTCTCTACATCATCAGCTACAGCTCATTCAGGATCCATTACTATATGAGAACACAATTTAACTTGTCAGGAATCATCACACTATCAAAAAGTATATACGGCATGTCTAGCTAGACTCTCACACACGCTACGTTAGTCCTAGAATCGACTAAACCTGGCTCTAATACCAATAAAATTGTAACACCCCTAACCCTTATTTGTCGCCAGAGTAGGGTTACAAGGTATTACCGATCAATACATATCATTTAACATACATAACTCATACATTTATGCATTCATACTCAAATACCATTTAATCACAAACACATTGTCCTTTATAAGGACCTACGAGGCCTTAAATATGCTTTAGAAGTGGTTCGGGACTAAATCGATAACATATGAAAATTTTTGGAAACTTAGAAATATTTCAACCATATAGGGGTCACATGCCAGTGTGAACAGACCGTGTGCCTCACACGACTCCAGACAGACCCATGTCTCAGGCCGTGTAGAATAGGGTGTAATACCCCTAACCCGTATCCATTGCCGAACTAGGGTTATGAAGCATTATCGAACATATTGGAACATTTAATAATCAATTCACAAATAACATCCACACATCATAGCATCATAGTCAAACATCAATTCAAAGTCCCTTTCTTAGGTCAACGAAACCTTAAACATTCTTTATGAAGGGGTCAGAACCAAACTGAGCACATACAAAATTTCTCAGAAACTGAACAAATTTTCAAAGTTACAAAGGTCACACGCCCGTGTGATCAGGCCGTGTACCTCGCACGGCATTAGACACGCTCGTATGTCTAGGCCGTGGCAAAACAGGGCATACATACTGACTTGTCCACACGGCCACAAGACACGCCCGTGTGCCAGGCTGTGTGAAAATTAGGAGGCTACTGACTTGGCCACACAGCTGACCAAACGCCCGTGTGCCAGTCCGTGTGCCACTCCTACGGCTAGTAGACATGCCCGTGTGTCTAGACCGTGTCAAAACTGTAGGGTATATTTCCCTAATTCGAAAGGGTACCCCAGGGAACACATGGCCATGTGACATGACCGTGTGTCGCACACGGCTGAGACACACACCCGTGTCTCTCCCCGTGTGGACAAAAATAGGCTATTTCCAAAGCCAATTTGCCACCCTTAATGGTCATCCCCACAAATCCAAAATCAAAGAACAATTCATGACCAAATAGCAACCAAAACCATACTCAAACATGCATAATTCAATCCACAATGTCACCAATCAATTTCATCCTTATTATCCAAACCAAAAAATACCAAACTCATTCATTCATACATGTCATTATCCCAATTTTTCACATCCATTCTCATATCTAGTTCACATGATTAACTTACCAAATTGACCATTTCTGATGTGATCCGGCCCAGGTTAATCGAGTCGTTTCACAAAGTTGCCCGATCGTCTACGAGGAGTAGTTGGAGTTGTCAAAATTGGGTGATTTAGGCTAAGGGTTGCGGAAGCTTTGAGAGGGTTTAGATGAGTGGTTTGGTGTTGATAAATTTGGTTTAGAATAGAAACAAGGTAGGTTAGAAAAAGGTAATTGATGGAGATGGAAAATAAAACTTAAACGTCAAGAATGTTCAATACTAAAAAGTATTGCCCGAGTCTTATATTGCTCAAGGTGGATTAAATGGATTGTCGAAGATTGATACGAGCTCGATTCGGATGATGTGATGAATCGTATTATGTTCCCGATCGAATTTAGGTAGTGTCGATTTAGTTCAAAATTCAATAAGATGAGTTATATTGGTTTTAAATGAATTAGGAAGCAAAATGGGGATGAATGGTTTCCAATGAAACAAGAACGAACCCTTATTAACAAATAAGGACCCGGGCTTAAAGGTTTCAAAGAAAAGGAAAGAAATGGTAGATAAAACCGAGACCCTCTATTTAGCAAAATAGGAACCTTCGGTATAGTTGGAACGCCACACCTTATGGTGATAAGTTCGAAACAAAGTCAGATTGACGCCACTCGTAAAGATAAGTCAATTGAGCTTTGAAGAATAAAGAGAGTGAATTGCCTCACTAAAATGATATTTCATTCAGAGATTTGTCAAAAAGTCCTTTTACAAGAAAAATAGAAACTATTTATAGACTTTCAACTAGTAGCCGAATAGACAAGTTCAAGACTTAATTTCTAAGCAAACATTGAACTAAAATTTAGCTTAACTTCATGAATATGGGGCAATGTAGATTCGGCTGAATTGTGACCAACTATGAAGCTTCCACCTTAAGCAAATGGATCTTGGAGATGCATGTAGCAGCTACATTCAGCTAATGGGTTTAAATGAGCATTCAAGAGGCAACTCTTGCTGAAAAATTACCAATAATAAAGAGAGTACTTGAGCAGCCATATCAGGTGTGAATGGACGGTTTTGAAGAGCCTTAAAGTGTGAACACCTTGAACCGAATGGCCAAAAGATTTCTAGCAATGTGAAGGAAATAAATGGCAGCTTTGGATAATGAACAATCATCTCTTTTGGCCGAATGGACACATAGAAAAACTTAAAAATCAGCACACCAATTTTAATGCATTCCATGCATGTATCGTTAGGTGCATGAACCCAATATGCATGCATCTTTACATCCATTGAATCTTCATGCATGAATCTGTCCAATTCACCTTCAAATTCGGCTGCACCAAAAAACACACATGAACTTAATTAATTTCAAGCAAATTCAGCTGAACTAAATTAAAGTATAATGTGAACATCCTAAATAACATTGAGACAACTTAAATATTAACAAATCATAACACATAAATTCGGCTAGACAAATTTAAAACATGTAATAATTAGACAAACTAAATGACATCAAGACATCTTTAATTTAACTAAATCAAGACATATTAAACACTTAAATTAATTAAGACATATTTAAAAGCTATAATGAAACTTATTTAAATGTTTATTTAAATGGTCTAAATTCCAGCATCAAATTAATTAGCTAGAACGAAATTCAGCTTCAAAGAAGTTGAATATGTTCAGCTTGTTTTTAAACTCCTTGCTATCATTTTCCTCAACCCGTTCCACCATTGCTAAAATAGCATCTTTGAATCGTTTAGCTCTAGCTCGCGTTATTGGACCAATGTATCGTTTAGCTATAGATCAATATATCGTCGAAGTATACTACGCAAAATCTACCAATAAAAGGTCTTAAAACGTATTCATAAGCCTCATGAATGTGCTTGGGGCGTTCGTTAAGCCAAATGGCATAACGAGCCATTCGTAAAGCCCATGCTTCGTTTTGAACGCAGTCTTCCACTCATCTCCCTCACGCATCCGTATTTGGTGATAACCGCTCTTAAGGTCGATTTTGAAAATAAACTCGCGCCACTTAGCTCGTCAAGCATATCATCCAATCGTGGTATAGGATGACGATACTTGATAGTTATTTTGTTTATAGCACGGCAGTCCACGCACATCCTCCACGTTCCATCCTTCTTCGGAACTAGTAAAACAGGCACGGCGCATGGACTAAGGCTTTCACGCACATAGCCCTTTTCAAGGAGTTCATTTACTTGCTTTTGTAATTCTTTCGTCTCTTCAGGATTGCTCCGGTAAGCAGGTCGGTTTGGAATTGTGGCTCCCGGCACAAGATCGATTTGGTGTTCAATTCCACGAATAGGTGGTAACCCACTCGGGATTTCTTCCGGGAATACGTCTTGAAATTCCTGCAACACAGACAAAATAGAAGAAGGCAATTTGTCATCAAATTCGTTAGTGCCAAGCAAGCTCTCCTTGTACAAAAGAACCAACAATGGTTGTTTCAATAGCATCGATTTTCGAACTTCCCTCTCTTTTACAAAGAAATTCTTTTTTTCAATCTCATCACTCATTTCTTTTTCTTTCGAATCACTCTCTCTTTTTTATCACTCATCTTTTGTTTTTCTTCTTTCTTCACTCTTTTCTTTATTCTTTTCATTTTTTGCTCTCTCTCGATTTCTTTCGATTTTTCAATCGAACTCCTCATTTTGAGTTGATCTTCGTACACTTGTTTCGGTGATAACAGAGCTAGAGTCACCATTCGTCCCATATGTTTGAAAGAGAATCGATTTGTGTAACCATCATGAATTGCTCGCTTGTCGAATTGCCACGGACGTCCCAAAAGAAGATGCCCCGCATGCATCGGTACAACGTCGCACATCACTTCATCTTGATATTTTCCGATTGTGAATGAAATGAGCACTTGTTTTGTTACCTTTAATTCTCCACCATCGTTAAGCCATTGGAGTTTATACGGATGGGGATGTTTGGTGGTGGCCAATCCGAGTTTCTCCACCATCAACGTACTAGCCACATTTGTACAACTTCCCCCATCGATTATCACGCAACAAATCTTACCTTGCACTTGACATCGCGTATGGAAGATGTTTTCGCGTTGTTGATCATTTTCAGCACCTTGCAAAGTGAGACTTCTTTTCACAACCAAGATTTCTCCATTCTCGGCTTGTTCGATGTCTTCCTCTTCTTCGAGTTGCTCAACAGCCTCGTTCTCTTGTTCACTTTCGGATTCAATTTCTCCATCATCTCGAACAAACATCGCATTTCGGTTCGGGCATTGGCTTGCGATGTGGCCCCTTCCAAGACATTTGAAGCATTTGATGTCTCGGGATCTATTTGGTTGGGCATCCATCTTTCCTTTACTCGATTCGGCAATCGGTTTGTTGAATTTGGTAGCTCCACTTACTTCTTTATTTCGACTCGGCAAGTCTCGTTTGTTGGACCCTTGCCCCCACTTAGTCGTAGAAGAAGTATTAGGGAAAGAACGGAACGTACCTTTTCTCTTTAATTGTTTTTCAACCTTTATGGCCATATAGACCATATCAATGACCTCGACATAATGGTGTAGCTCCACAATATTAGCAATATCTCGGTTAAGGTCGGCGAGAAATCGAGCCATGGTGGCTTCTCGATCTTCCTCCACATCGGCGCGGATCATGGCCACTTCCATTTCCTTGTAGTAATCCTCTACGCTTCGTTGGCCTTGAGTTAAGCTTTGGAGCTTTTGATACAACTCCCGGTGATAGTAAGCAGGAATGAATCGCTTTCTCATTATGGCTTTCATTTCTGCCCATGTAGACACGGGACGTTCGCCATTGCGTCTTCGGCTCATCGTGAGTTGATCCCACCATATTATGGCGTATTCGGAGAATTCTATAGCAGCTAACTTTACCTTCTTGCTTTCCGAGTAATTGTGGCACTCGAAAACTAACTCCACCTTCTTCTCCCATTCAAGATAGGCCTCGGGATCCGACCTTCCTTGAAAAGCAGGAATCGCCATTTTAATGTTTTTAAATCATCATCGGTCCTCTCTCGATCTCTTGGTCCCCGTGCTCGTTGGCCTTGTCGCCTTGCACTTTGTCGCGAAGCTCGATCACTTTCAACGTCACTTGCTTCATATAGATCATTTGCATGTTGCCATGGACGTTCTCTCTCTCTTCTCGGAATAGGAGGGGTGTTCGCACGTTGGCTTCGTTCCTCCATTTGTTCCATTCGTTCATAAAGGGAATCAAATTGAGGTTGGAACAAACGAGAAATTTCTCGCACGATTGCTTGAACTTGTAGATCGGGCACTCCGCCTCCGGGAACGTTTCTCCTTGGTTGAAGATTAACTCCTCCACCAGCGGCATTCGAGGCTCCTCCACTTGTTGCTCGTCGTTCCGGGCTCCTTGACATGATGATTAAAATTAAGAAAATATCCTCACAAAAAAAAAACCTCACAATTCACTCACAAGAAAAGAATTCACTCCTCTCGTGTTTCACTCTATTTTCGGCTTTTATCTGGATGTACTCTCTTGCCTTTTACCTCTCAAATCCAACTCTCGATATTCTGAAAAGCTACTTAGATTTATCCACACTTGTGGGTCGGCTTCAAGGGGTTTTGCAAGGGAAAGTCGTATGGTTTAGGGTAGGCTCGAAAGAAAGAAAGGCTTAAGATGTGGCGTATAAAATGGATTCACTAATTGAAATTTTTTTTAATAGCGTGAAAATTCACTAAAATGGGTATAAAGGAGTGTAGAATGTGATTTTAGAAAAAATTTTGTTGAAGTGTCTCCAGACTCTTTTTTTTTTTATTTTTTTACGGACCTTTCACGTTCTTTTCGTCCACACCTAGACCGTATGCAATTTTTTTTTTTCAAATTTTTTTTTCAATTTTTTTTTCGATTTTTTTTTATTTTTTTGAATCTACAATTTACGTACCTATTTAACCAGCTCTGATACCAACTGATACGAGCTCGATTCGGATGATGTGATGAATCGTATTATGTTCCCGATCGAATTTAGGTAGTGTCGATTTAGTTCAAAATTCAATAAGATGAGTTATATTGGTTTTAAATGAATTAGGAAGCAAAATGGGGATGAATGGTTTCCAATGAAACAAGAACGAACCCTTATTAACAAATAAGGACCCGGGCTTAAAGGTTTCAAAGAAAAGGAAAGAAATGGTAGATAAAACCGAGACCCTCTATTTAGCAAAATAGGAACCTTCAGTATAGTTGGAACGCCACACCTTATGGTGATAAGTTCGAAACAAAGTCAGATTGACGCCACTCGTAAAGATAAGTCAATTGAGCTTTGAAGAATAAAGAGAGTGAATTGCCTCACTAAAATGATATTTCATTCAGAGATTTGTCAAAAAGTCCTTTTACAAGAAAAATAGAAACTATTTATAGACTTTCAACTAGTAGCCGAATAGACAAGTTCAAGACTTAATTTCTAAGCAAACATTGAACTAAAATTCAGCTTAACTTCATGAATATGGGGCAATGTAGATTCGGCTGAATTGTGACCAACTATGAAGCTTCCACCTTAAGCAAATGGATCTTGGAGATGCATGTAGCAGCTACATTCAGCTAATGGGTTTAAATGAGCATTCAAGAGGCAACTCTTGCTGAAAAATGACCAATAATAAAGAGAGTACTTGAGCAGCCATATCAGGTGCGAATGGACGGTTTTGAAGAGCCTTAAAGTGTGAACACCTTGAACCGAATGGCCAAAAGATTTCTAGCAATGTGAAGGAAATAAATGGCAGCTTTGGATAATGAACAATCATCTCTTTTGGCCGAATGGACACATAGAAAAACTTAAAAATCAGCACACCAATTTTAATGCATTCCATGCATGTATCGTTAGGTGCATGAACCCAATATGCATGCATCTTTACATCCATTGAATCTTCATGCATGAATCTGTCCAATTCACCTTCAAATTCGGCTGCACCAAAACACACACATGAACTTAATTAATTTCAAGCAAATTCAGCTGAACTAAATTAAAGTATAATGTGAACATCCTAAATAACATTGAGACAACTTAAATATTAACAAATCATAACACATAAATTCGGCTAGACAAATTTAAAACATGTAATAATTTAGACAAACTAAATGACATCAAGACATCTTTAATTTAACTAAATCAAGACTATTAAACACTTAAATTAATTAAGACATATTTAAAAGCTATAATGAAACTTATTTAAATGTTTATTTAAATGGTCTAAATTCCAGCATCAAATTAATTAGCTAGAACGAAATTCAGCTTCAAAGAAGTTGAATATGTTCAGCTCGTTTTTAAACTCCTTGCTATCATTTTCCTCAACCCGTTCCACCATTGCTAAAATAGCATCTTTGAATCGTTTAGCTCTAGCTCGCGTTATTGGACCAATGGGTAGCTTGATGGCTTCTTGTTCGTTCTCCATTTGGTTCGTAGGCAAGCTCACATCAGCATCATTATTATCACCTTTAGACATCTTCAAAACTGTAAAAAATAAACACTCAACACTCAAAAATAAAAGTTAGCAAACCTCACCATTAATCACTCAAAAAGAAAAATCAAATTCTCAATGAGGTCGAATTCAATCTTGTGAGTTCTTTATCAGAGTTTATATCAACCAATTAGAGAGTGTGAACCAAACTACCAAAGAATCCTAATTTGCACTAGGATGCCAAAAACTGACGAGACACCAAGTGATTCGTGTTGCACCGAGGAAGGATTGTGCACACGTTTAAATCCTACTAACACAAGAAACAAGAAGGTGTTAGATATTGTAAAAGGAGAATAAAAAGCAAACAAATGAAAACCTATAGCTAAGAATCAATAAAAATTGCTGAAAACAGAAAACCCGAAAAACTGCAGAGTAACTTGACAACTTCGTTCGAGGTGTTCCCGATCTCCAAAAATCACGAAATTAAATCTGGAGTGTCCTTATATATTGAATTTTCGATCTGGAAATTTTCGGCACCAAATTCAACCCGCTGAATCTTTTTTTAAATTTTTATTGAATTTCGTATTTTTTGATTTTTTTGACTTTTTTGACTGATTTTTTTGCGGGAATAATTTTTTTATATTCAATCACAGTGCCAAAAACATGTATGTAAAATTTCAGATCAATAGGACAACGTTTACCCACTCAAATGAATTTTTTTGAACAATTTTTCTGGGTAAAACTGCTGTTTATGCTTTAAAAAATAAAGATCAGTTTAGAAATCAACCAAGAACACCCAAAACGCCCAAAATCTGATACCAAATGATATAGGATTGCGCGCGGACCAAGATCGAGTTGCCAAGTCACGAGAAACTCCTATGAAAACCCTAAAAAATTAGATCTGAAACGAAACAGAAAATTAAAAGATTAGATTTTTGAATTTTCAGATCTGAAATAAAATCCCCAAATCAGCAAAGAATCAAATTGAGAATAGAAATAAGTGTTAGGGTTCTTGAAACCCTCAAGGAGATTGTGATTCTGCCCAATTGAACACCAAGATAGTTTTCCCCAAATTTCGACAATCTAATTTCACCCAAAAAGAGTATGGAAAAACCCTAGAAATTGGGGATTTTTGGGCTGATTCCTTAAGATAGAAAAAGGCTGAAAACACAATAAGAACAGAAAATAGATTAGATAATGATTCAGCACAAGTAGAAATAAAGAAAGAATTGACAGTAAGAAATTAAAAGATAAGTCCTAAGAAGCATTGAAATCTCGAAAGATCTCACAACTCCCTTCAAACGGCTCTAATCTCCCCTCCAAAGAATATCAATGGCAAGAAGAAGGTTGAAGATGGCTCCCACAATCACAAGATTGTTAAAATAACTTCTAAAGAAAACTCAAGAGAGAAATCTTGGAGAAAACTCAAAGAAAATTTTGCTCTCAACAAATCTGAAATTTTAATAATAATGATAAGTGTTTAACAAGGTGGACAGCCATGCCTTTAAATAGGCCTTATAACTAGTCCTAATCTAATTAGAAAACTAAAATAAAAAAAACTCCTAATTATTTTAATATGGAAATTCGGTCAAAGGTCATTTTATCTGGGACTCTTGGACTGAATATTGACATAAAAATTTAAACTAAGTAAATAAATAAATAAATAAATAAAAATAAAACTTTACAACTTGGGCCACTTTGACAATTTGGCCTGATTTTCAACTAAGTATGGATGGATTCTTGATTGGGCTGGGAATTTGCTTATTGGGCCTCGCCTTCAAGAATTTGGGCTTTTGTGACTCGTATCACGTGTATTCGGGCCTTCGTGCCTAGTAGGCTTCGTGCCAGTAATTTGAGCAAAGTTTAAGTATTCATTACTATACGAATTCAAATTTAAATGAGATGATATGTTTAAAAGTGTACATACATGATGATTATAGATTTGGTTAAGTCATATCAATGTGTATTAACGAATGAATAAGAGCACTATGTATGTGAATAATTAGAGGCACTGTGTGTGTGCAAATTCCTTTAACCGAGCACTATGAGTGCGAGATCGGTCAGTGGGCACTAAGTGTGTGAAGTGGAATTCATGTAAGACCTCGTTTGGGACAAAGGCATTGATTTGAGATAGTGTGTAAGACCATGTCTGGGACATGGCATCGGCGCGATATGTGAGAATATGTAAGACCATATCTAGGATATGGCATTGTAAGAGCTATATGTGCTATTGCTGAATGGACACTATTTTGTTAATCTTGTTCAAGAAATTATTTTGATTAAGTTTCGACATTCGAAAGTTTGAAAGAATTTTTGATGAATGTTGATAATTTTGGATATACGAGTTATGCGCTAGAATAAATCTCATGCCAGAGTATTATATTAGGCTTTATGCCTATTCGACTGTATACGGGTAACGTTAACTACGATTGAATGTGCTAAATGAACTAAATGTTCAGGTACGTGGAAGTTGACTTTTCTTTTGGAAATGAGTTAAGTTGAATATTGAGATGTGATAAAGTTATAAAGGATATTTATTGGGATGTTTGAGTATATGTGTACTTTCGGTTAGGTTACAGCTTATTTATGAATGAAAACATGGGTTACAAATATGTGGGTTGATGATGTGAATTATACATATTAATATGTGCTTAATATGTGTTTGAGATGCAATTGTGAATTAAATTAAGTGATTATTACTTATGAAATCAAGAAAATGAGATATATGTGCATACTTGTAGAACTGTTTATGTATTTGTTTTAAGATAAGAAAATGATTTTATAGATCGATGCAAAATCAATAATGAATTACAATTGCCATCGATGAGCTAATGTTTATATGAATATAATTCAATAAGAGGACGTTATCCTAAACTATGCATCGGTAGAAATTTTCGGGGACGAAAATCCCTAAAGGGGGAGAGAGTTGTGACACCCTTAAAGTGACCCTAGTCGAAAAGCGGTTTCGGGACCGCTAAACCGAGTCACCAAATTATTTGAATATGATATTTATTGTCTAAAATATGTGAATATGAATGTGTGAAAGTTTTAAGCTTCGATTTAGTCGACTGCATGTGAATTCAGCTAATAGGACTTATGTGTGACACTTTGAAATGTGATAGGTTAATCTATAGGATCTATTAGTGCATGTAATAAAAGGGTGGACTTGCATGTCAATTTCCCCCTTAATTTTGTAGTGGCCGGCCATGACAAGGAAGGAGGACAAAATGTTATGGGCAAAACATGTCATAAACATGTTATGTTAGTGATTTATGTTAGGAAAAATAAAATAAGGAGTATGGGATACAAAATATATGCCTTTTATATTAATAAATTAAATGTTAAATGAATAAATAATATGAAAGGTGAACTTATATTAAAAGAAATGGGTGATAAAAACAAAGTTGGTTCATCTTTTTCTTCCTCCATTGCCGTACCTAAAGAAAGAAAAGAAGAAATTGAAGTTAAGGCATTTGGTCACCTTTAAGTGGATTAAGGTATGTTAATGCTCTATCATTGAAAATCTTTGTATATTTGGAGTGGCCATCAAGTATAGAAGCTAGCTCATGGCAAATGTTTTTTGTAAAGTTATGAAGATGACATTCGGTCATGGATGTTTGTATTTCTTTGATGTCGTTTTTGATGCTTTAGGGTATTGAGGGTTGATTATAGATGAGGTGAGTTTCTTGATTAAAATTTGATGGATGTTAAGCTAGTTAGGCAACCAAAGGTTCAATATTTTTTTTTTTGTGTTATGTGGTTATATGTGCATTTCGGCCATGGTCTTTGCTTAAATTTGAGATTTGTAATGTGATTTTCCTAAATTGTCTATGAATTTTTGGTTGTTGATTTCATGGTAATGGTATATTGAATCCATGATTTGAATCCATGAAAATTTAGTAAGGTTGCATTCGGCAACTTGCTTGGAATTATGAAATGATGTCCAAAATTTGTAATTCATGCTTAAATATTGAAATAGAGCTTACAATTAATAGAACCATGTAATAATTGAGAATTTTATGTGTTAAATTTTGGATGTTGGAGTTTTAGCTTTGAAATAGTTGTTAGATGAGTTATAAAGTACTAAAAAATGGAAAGAGAAAGAGCTTAAGGCATGGTTAGTATTCGGCCATGATGAGAAGTAAGAAAATGAATGTTGTGGTTGAGATGATTGAGCTGATGATCTCGAAGCTAAATGTTATAAGGAATAAGTGTATTTCTTGCTAACCGAAGTATAATATAATCGAATGTGGTTTTACACAATAGTGATGTGATAAGTTTAAATTTGGTTCATTAGCTCAAGAACTCAAGGAAACAAAGTCGGATCGTGGAAAAAGGGAAATTGGTCGAATAGTTGGAATTGACGTACATTAGCGATCGAGGTAAGTTTTAAGTATTAAAGCCTATAATGTGATTGAGTATGATATGTTAAGCACATATTAAAAGAATCATAACTCTATTGTAAATTTTTATGCATATAGCCTAATGGCTATTATGAAGTATAGGTAAGTTATTGATATGATATGTTGCCAAATGGATATGATATTATGAAGTGCTAAAAGGATATGTCAGAAGAGTAAAATTGTGATAAACCTGCTCAGGACAGCAGCAGTAACATGAATTTAGAAAATCACCATAAATTGTTGGAGCTGAATGGGAGGCTGAATAAATTATGAAATTAAATCTTAATGAGTCTAGTTTCTTATAAAAGAAACCGTGTAAGAAAATTTATTTCCGATAATGAGATATTTAAAGTTGTGTGAGACAGTGCAGAATGACACTGTAATCCTCTATTCCGTTTTTAGAAAATCATTATAAATTGTACAAAAATAGTTATAAGATAAAATTTATATGCTTAGACTCCTTAATGAGTCTAGTTTCAAATGAAATCAAGTACAACACATTTCAAATTCTGTAAAATGAGAAATCTGATTCGTAGTGAAGAGTGGTCAGATTAGTCAAACAGTGAAACAGGGGAAACTTTAAGAAAAATCTGGTATTTATTGGCCAAACCTAAAATTCTGGAAATTTTATGGATGGAAGATATACGAGTCTATATTCAGGAAAAATTAACGGAAAGTGATTTGGAGTTTTGTAGCTCCAGTTATAAATGATTTAGTGACTATTGCTCAGGAAAAACAGCTTGTGCTGAATTTGAGATTGTGTTGTAAACCTTGATAAACTTGTTCTAGTTGCTCATAAGCTATTGATTAAACCCATACGTGAATTCTAAATTGTGATATTGGAAAATGATAGATGTAGATTCAGCCAAGACAGTGTATATATGTGATAAGGCCTAATGGCCGATGTGATGAATGTGAAAGTGTATATGTGTGATAAGGCCTAATAGCCGATGTGATGAATGTGAAAGTGTATATGTGTGATAAGGCCTAATAGCCGATGTGATGAATGTGAAAGTGTATATATGTGATAAGGCCTAATGGCCGATGTGATGAATGTGAAAGTGTATATATGTGATAAGGCCTAATGGCCGATGTAATGAATGTGAAAGTGTATATGTGTGATAAGGCCTAATGGCCGATGTAATGAATGTGAAAGTGTATATGTGTGATAAGGCCTAATAGCCAATGTGATGAATGTGAGAGTGTATATATGTGATAAGGCCTAATAGCCGATGTGATGAATGTGAAAGTGTATATATGTGATAAGGCCTAATAGCCGATGTGATGAATGTGAAAGTGTATATATGTAATAAGGCCTAATGGCCGATGTGATGAATGTGAAAGTGTATATATGTGATAAGGCCTAATGGCCGATGTGATGAATGTGAAAGTGCATATATGTGACAGGGCCGAGTGGCCAACGTGATAGATGTTAAAGTGCATAAATGTGATAAGTCCCGAAGGGCATTTGTGTCAGTACTATATCCGGGTTAAAACCCCGCAGGCTTTATGCGAGAATATTATCACTGATTAATGTCCGTAAGCTTTGTGCTCGTACTATATCCGAGCTCTAAAGACCCGATGACTACGTGTGGGAATTTTGTCCGGGTAAGACCCGATAACTTCGTGTGGAGATTATGTCCGGGTAAGACTTCGTAATAAGAATTGCTTATAAATATATTCAATGCGAAAGGTTAAACAGGTATGTACTCCAAGTTTATATGTGAGCTTGATTTGCACTAAATCATAAGGTAGTTATGTGATGCATACGAGAGCAATCTATGAGACTATTCCTATGATTATGTAACATCGGATCAGTGTGAGAGGCGATGTGAAATCATACGATATATCTATGTCACATGAGCTCACTTTTATGTGAAAGTTTATCTGCCTATTGTATATGATGAGATGTGTATATTCGGTAAAGGGATGGTATGCCCGAAGGAAGAGTGAAATAAAAATACGAACAACTATGTTATAATTTGATTGTTATCTGTTGACACTGCTTAAAACTTACTAAGCATTGTAATGCTTACTCCGTTTACTCTGTTTCCTCTATTTTATAGATCTCATTGCGAAGCTACAGGCTCGGGGATCGTCAGCAACTAGTCACACTATCACTATCCACTGTTTGGTACTGCTATGTTTTGGATTATCTTATGGCATGTATAAAATAGACTAGTGGCGGAAGAATATTTTGGTTAATGTATATAGCCATGCGAAAATGGCTTATATATGTTTGAGCATAATGTTATAATCATTTGGTATGGAATGGTTAATCACTATCATAATTTGTGCTATTTATGCTAAAAGGGCTAGTTGAATCATGGAAACTATGAAATAGGTAAAGTCTACCTTAAAGGCAGATGCTGGCAGCAGCAGTGATGTTGATTTGGAAAATCACTAAAAATAGTAGGATTGGAATTAAATAATGAATAAATTATGTAAACTAACCTTGATGAATCTATTTTCATAGGAAAGTAACGAAACAATCATATGGACAGTATGTTAAGAGATATTCAGGTTCTCGTGAGACAGGGCCAGAACGGTTTCTGGATTCCCTGTTCCGACTTTGGAAATTCATTATAAATTAACCAGAGATAATTAGGAGTCATGCCATATATGTATAGATTCCTCTCTGAGTCTAGTTTCTATAGAAACAAACGGCATCAGTATTGAAGCTCTGTGCAGGGAGATATCCAAGTGGTAATGCGCAAAGGTCAGTGTAGTCGATCCCTGTAACATGGGAGACTTTGACTAATAAACTGTACTAATTGGCCCTACAAAAATTCTAGAAAAAAATATGTAGATGGGAATATGAGTCTAGTTTCAGGGAAAAATTACGAAACTGATTTTCGAGTTGTGAAACTCAAGATATGATTTTTAAGGTGACAGTGTCGCAGTTAGCCAACTGCCTGGAAAATTTTAAAATGGACTGCGATAATAAGCGAAGTTAGTCTGTGAACCCCTCGTGTCCGACTCCGGCAACGGTCTCGGGTACGGGGTGTTACACCTTACCTATTTTGGCGACAGTTACGGGATAGGGGTGTTACAATCGAGCTCAATTTAGCTACAATTCAGCTCATTTATTTTATTGGTTGAATAATTAAAGTATTTTATTAACTTAGTTTAAGTTATTACAGCTCATAATTATGTTTTGATTTATTTCATGTTTTTAAAGTTGTCTTAGCCGAATTTAATATGTTTAGCTTAAGACTTTATTTTTGTCTATTTTAAATTTATGTGTGATGTGATCTGGCTCGGTTGATTGAGTCGATTCACTTGATTGCCCGATCGTCGACGAGAAGTTTGTTCGAATTTGTAGATAGATGGAGTTAGATGATTTTTTATAGCGGAAGTTGAGAAAATGGGTTCAAAAGATGGTTTTGGTTTGATGAAAGATAGGTTCGGTTTAACAAAGAATTAAGTTACAAAGATGATAAATAAATGGAAATGGATAAAGAACTCAAACTTTAAGAATGATTCAATACTAAAAAGTATTGCCCCGAGTCTTATATTGCTTAAGGTGAATTTTGATGAAGGATAGAAGCGGACCTTGACCCGTTACCTATATGGAGGTAAGAACCAAAGGTATAGGAAGATGGTTGAACGCCACACCGATTCGGTGATAAGTTCAATGGAGTTCGGATTGACACCACTAGCAAGCTAGATAAGTCGCTTCGAGACTCGAACGAAAGAAGAGAGGAGGTAACCTCACAAGAACAAAAGTTCTATTAAGTTTAATTGATCAAATTCTGTAACCTTTTACAATAAACAAATAAGCTATTTATAAGCCTAAAATGCCTATTGATATTCGGCATCTATGTTGTTCACACTAACTTAAATTCTGTTCACACAGGTATTTAACATGTTCACACAAATAGCATTAAAATCCAGTTCATGCTTGAAGATGGTACATGAATTGGCCGAACCATCATGATGCTTCACTTGATGCATTCATGCATCCTTAGTGATACGAGTCACAAAAGCCCAAATTCTTGAAGGCGAGGCCCAATAAGCAAATTCCCAACCCAATCAAGAAATCCGTCCATACTTAGTTGAAAATCAGGCCAAATTGTCAAAGTGGCCCAAGTTGTAAAGTTTTATTTTATTTTTATTTATTTATTTATTTATTTACTTAGTTTAAATTTTTATGTCAATATTCAGTCCAAGAGTCCTAGATAAAATGACCTTTGACCGAATTTCCATATTAAAATAATTAGGAGTTTTTTTTATTTTAGTTTTCTAATTAGATTAGGACTAGTTATAAGGCCTATTTAAAGGCATGGCTGTCCACCTTGTTAAACACTTATCATTATTATTAAAATTTCAGATTTGTTGAGAGCAGAATTTTCTTTGAGTTTTCTCCAAGATTTTTCTCTTGAGTTTTCTTTAGAAGTTGTTTTAACAATCTTGTGATTGTGGGAGCCATCTTCAACCTTCTTCTTGCCATTGATATTCTTTGGAGGGGAGATTAGAGCCGTTTGAAGGGAGTTGTGAGATCTTTCGAGATTTCAAGGCTTCTTAGGACTTATCTTTTAATTTCTTACTGTCAATTCTTTCTTTATTTCTACTTGTGCTGAATCATTATCTAATCTATTTTCTGTTCTTATTGTGTTTTCAGCCTTTTTCTATCTTAAGGAATCAGCCCAAAAATCCCCAATTTCTAGGGTTTTTCCATACTCTTTTTGGGTGAAATTAGATTGTCAAAATTTGGGGAAAACTATCTTGGTGTTCAATTGGGCAGAATCACAATCTCCTTGAGGGTTTCAAGAACCCTAACACTTATTTCTATTCTCAATTTGATTCTTTGCTGATTTGGGGATTTTATTTCAGATCTGAAAATTCAAAAATCTAATCTTTTAATTTTCTGTTTCGTTTCAGATCTAATTGTTTAGGGTTTTCGTAGGAGTTTCTCATGACTTGGCAACTCGATCTTGGTCCGCGCGCAACCCCCGTATCATTTGGTATCAGATTTTGGGCGTTTTGGGTGTTCTTGGTTGATTTCTAAACTGATCTCTATTTTTTAAATTACAAACAGCAGTTTTACCCAGAAAAATTTTTGAAAAAAAATTCATTTGAGTGAGTAAACGTTTTCTGATTGATCTGAAATTTTACATACATATTTTTGGCACTGTTATTGAATATACAAAAATATTTCCCACAAAAAAATAAGTCAAAAAAGTCAAAAAATTGAAAAAATACGAAATCCAATAAAAAATTAAAAAAATATTCAGCGGGTTGAATTTGGTGCCCAAATTTTCCAGATCAAAAATTAAATATTTGAAGACATTCCAGATTTAATTTTGTGATTTTTTGAGATCGGGAACACCTCGAACGAAGTTGTCAAGTTACTCCGCAGTTTTTCGGGTTTTCTGTTTTCAACAATTTTTATTGATTCTTAGCTGTAGGTTTTCATTTGTTTGCTTTTTATTCTCCCTTTACAATATCTAACACCTTCTTGTTTTTTGTGTTAGTAGGATTTAAACGTGTGCCCAATTCTTCCTCGGTGCAACACGAATCAATTGGTGTCTCGTCAGTTTTTGGCATCCTAGTGCAAATTAGGATTCTTTGGTAGTTTGGTTCACACTCTCTAATTGGTTGATATAAACTCTGATAAAGAACTCACAAGATTGAATTCGACCTCATTGAGAATTTGATTTTTCTTTTTGAGTGATTAATGGTGAGGTTTGATAACTTTTATTTTTGAGTGTTGAGTGTTTATTTTTTACAGGTTTTGAAGATGCCTAAAGGTGATAATAATGATGCACTTATGAAAGTCCAACAACAGTTAGACAGACATACTACTGCAATCACACAAATAAATGCTACGCTTCAAGCATTGAATACTACTTTGAATGAGGTACGAGTGAATCAAAAACATCAATATCGAGATCCAATTAAGGAAGATAGGGATAACCAGCCCCATAGGTGCAACCCTCAACGTGTCCCTAGAATGGATGATGATTGTCATGATCATGGACAATCATCTTTGGCAAAACCAAAGAGCGAGCAGCAACGAGAACATCTCTTTCATACTCGCTGCCACGTACAAGGTAAGCTTTGTAGAGTTATTATTGATGGTGAAAGTTGCTCGAACATAGCCAGCACGACGATGGTGGAAAAGCTTTGCTTAACCACTACCAAGCATCCACAACCTTATCAACTACAAGGGCTTAGCAACGAAGGCCAATTTAGGGTCACTCAACAAGTGCGCATCGCCTTTTCTATCCGTAAGTATCAAGACGAAGTTGTGTGCGACGTAATACCTATTCAAGCCTGCCATTTGTTGCTAGGAGAACCGTGGCAACTGGATCGAAAAGTCACTCACGATGGTCGTACCAATAGGTATTCTTTCAAGCATCAAGGAAAGAAACTCACCTTAGTGCCGCTCACTCTGGAACAAGTCCATAAGGACCAAATCAAACTGAAAAATTCTGTTAAAACAAGTGAGGAAAAAGAAAAAGAGAATGAAAAAGAGCAAAAAGAGATTGAGAGTGAAAAAGAAATTGAAGAAAGAAGAGAAAATGAATTAGAAAAAGAAACAAAAGAAAAAGACGTGGAAAGGGTAGTGAGGAATGTTTCCACTAACCAAGATATGAATTTTCTTGTGTTGCTACTTTTCAGGTTCCCGAAAGATCGAAAGATAACTTTCAACTTCAATACCTCTCAAATGAAAGACGCTTTCATACGATCAACTTAAGCAAAGATGAAATCACACTACATCATCCCGAAGGTAAGCGAGGTAAGAAAATTTTAGAAACCGAGTCCAGTGCAGATTTGAAAATTATTGATAAAACTTTTGGTGACTTAGTTCTTAAAAGATCCCCTCATTTGATCCGATTAATTGTTACTCTTCGATTGTGGTTGATAAAGTCATTACGAAAAGAAGCGTGATTTGTTATTCTCTTGATTTACCTTGTGTAAAATCCTTGAATTTGTCCAAATCTATTTTGGAGAATAAGGTAACGAAATTTTCCAAATTTGTTTTCAATTTATATTCGTGCCTTAAACAGCTTATGTGGTTGTACATGAAGTTTGAGTTCCATTTGACAAACTTTAACTCAACAACGAAGATTCGACTACACTATGCCCCCGATGAGCGAAGGTTTGTTTTAAATGAAAAAGGTAAAATCGACCCTTATTCTTCTGCTTATCGAGGTAAGATGCTTGAAACTTTTGAAACACTTTTGTACTCCTCGGATAGTGATAAAGATCGTGTTGATGAACACTTAGATCGAAACGTGCTTGACTGTCCTATTTTATTTATTGATGATCTATCTGTTTTGATAGTTGATAAAAAGATTCTTGTTTTTGATAATGCATGTGTGAGTGAATCTATATAGACCGTCGATTAATGCATGGTATGATTATGCAACTCTGTGAACCATGTGAATCTTTTCAAATACCTACTTGTGACGATTATGTTTACCATTTGATTTATTACTCGCAATTTATTCATGGTTTGTGGGAACAATGTGAGACGACTGAATGCCTTAAAACATGTCCATCTTTGTTTCAAATATTTGACGAGGCAGTGGTGAGTAAATTAGATTGTTTGCATGGTAATCTGAATCTATCTATTCACATGCGTTATACCTGTTCTATTATGCTTATGATTGGACTACAAGCTTATTTCTGTTGCTATTTACTATCTCATGGCTATTCTTCTCAGTGGACTCAATTGCCGTTAGTCCCGTTCAATAGAAGAAAGTCGAGTTCATTTGATTTTTTAGATTCGAGGACGAATCTTTTTGAGGAAGGGGGGAATGATACGAGTCACAAAAGCCCAAATTCTTGAGGGCAAGGCCCAATAAGAAGATTCCAAGCCCAATCAAGAAATCCACCCATACTTAGTTGAAAATCAGGCCAAATTGTCAAAGTGGCCCAAGTTGTAAAGTTTTATTTTTATTTATTTATTTATTTTACTTAGTTTAAATTTTTATATTCAGTCCAAGAGTCCCAAATAAAAGACCCTTGGCCGAATTTCCATATTAAAATAATTAGGAGTTTTTTTTTAGTTTTAGTTTTAGTGTTCTAATTAAATTAGGAAAACATTTGAAAGGCCTATTTATATGGCTTGGCCAGCCACCCTACATTACATTACAATTACATTGAAAATTTCAGATTTGATTTGAGTGAAAATTCTCTTTGAGTTCTTCAAGGATTTTCTCTTGAGTTTTCTTTAGAAGTTGTTTTAACAATCTTTTTGATTGTGGGAGCCATCTTCAACCTTCTTCTTGCCATTGATATTCTTTGGAGGGGAGATTAGAGCCGTTTGAAGGGAGTTGTGAGATCTTTCGAGATTTCAAGGCTTCTTAGGACTTATCTTTTAATTTCTTACTGTCAATTCTTTCTTTATTTCTACTTGTGCTGAATCATTATCTAATCTATTTTCTGTTCTTGTTGTGTTTTCAGCCTTTTTCTATCTTAAGGAATCAGCCCAAAAATCTCCAATTTCTAGGGTTTTTCCATACTCTTTTTGGGTGAAATTAGATTGTCGAAATTTGGGGAAAACTATCTTGGTGTTCAATTGGGCAGAATCACAATCTCCTTGAGGGTTTCAAGAACCCTAACACTTATTTCTATTCTCAATTTGATTCTTTGCTGATTTGGGGATTTTATTTCAGATCTGAAAATTCAAAATACGGGGTTGCGCGCGGACCAAGATCGAGTTGCCAAGTCACGAGAAACTCCTACGAAAACCTTAAACAATTAGATCTGAAACGAAACAGAAAATTAAAAGATTAGATTTTTGAATTTTCAGATCTGAAATAAAATCCCCAAATCAGCAAAGAATCAAATTGAGAATAGAAATAAGTGTTAGGGTTCTTGAAACCCTCA
This sequence comes from Gossypium hirsutum, assembly GCF_007990345.1. Taxonomy (NCBI): domain Eukaryota; kingdom Viridiplantae; phylum Streptophyta; class Magnoliopsida; order Malvales; family Malvaceae; genus Gossypium; species Gossypium hirsutum. Next base: position 35,195,210 of record NC_053436.1, read on the forward strand.
AGGAGATTGTGATTCTGCCCAATTGAACACCAAGATAGTTTTCCCAAATTTCGACAATCTAATTTCACCCAAAATGAGTATGGAAAAACCCTAGAAATTGGGGATTTTTGGGCTGATTCCTTAAGATAGAAAAAGGCTGAAAACACAATAAGAACAGAAAATAGATTAGATAATGATTCAGCACAAGTAGAAATAAAAAAGAATTGACAGGAAGAAATTAAAAGATAAGTCCTAAGAAGCCTTGAAATCTCGAAAGATCTCACAACTCCCTTCAAACGGCTCTAATCTCCCCTCCAAAGAATATCAATGGCAAGAAGAAGGTTGAAGATGGCTCCCACAATCAAAAAGATTGTTAAAACAACTTCTAAAGAAAACCCAAGAGAAAAATCTTGGAGAAAACTCAAAGAAAATTCTGCTCTCAACAAATCTGAAATTTTAATAATAATGATAAGTGTTTAACAAGGTGGACAGCCATGCCTTTAAATAGGCCTTATAACTAGTCCTAATATAATTAGAAAACTAAAATAAAAAAAACTCCTAATTATTTTAATATGGAAATTCGGTCAAAGGTCATTTTATCTAGGACTCTTGGACTGAATATTGACATAAAAATTTAAACTAAGTAAATAAATAAATAAATAAATAAAAATAAAACTTTACAACTTGGGCCACTTTGACAATTTGGCCTGATTTTCAACTAAGTATGGATGGATTTCTTGATTGGGCTGGGAATTTGCTTATTGGACCTCGCCTTCAAGAATTTGGGCTTTTGTGACTCGTATCATTCCCCCCTTCCTCAAAAAGATTCGTCCTCGAATCTAAAAAATCAAATGAACTCGACTTTCCTCTATCGAACGGGACTAATGGCAATTGAGTCCACTGAAAAGAATAGCCACTGAAAAGATTTTGGGCATTTTGGGTGTTCTTGGTTGATTTCTAAACTAATCTCTATTTTTTAAAGCATAAACGGCAGTTTTACCCAGAAAAATTGTTCAAAAAAAATTCATTTGAGTGGGTAAACGTTGTCCGATTGATCTGAAATTTTACATACATGTTTTTGGCACTGTGATTGAATATAAAAAAAATTATTCCCGCAAAAAAAAGTCAAAAAAATCAAAAAAGACAAAATTCAATAAAAATTTAAAAAAAGATTTAGCGGGTTGAATTTGGTGCCCAAAATTTCCAGATCAAAAATTCAATATATAAGGACACTCCAGATTTAATTTTGTGATTTTTGGAGATCGGGAACACCTCAAACGAAGTTGTCAAGTTACTCTGCAGTTTTTCGGGTTTTCTGTTTTCAGCAATTTTTATTGATTCTTAGCTGTAGGTTTTCATTTGTTTCCCTTTATTCTTCCTTTACATTATCTAACACCTTCTTGTTTCTTGTGTTAGTAGGATTTAAACGTGTGCACAACTTCTTTCTCGGTGCAACACGAATCAATTGGTGTCTCGTCAGTTTTTGGCATCCTAGTGCAAATTAGGATTCTTTGGTAGTTTGGTTCACACTCTCTAATTGTTTGATATAAACTCTGATAAAGAACTCACAAGATTGAATTCGACCTCATTGAGAATTTGATTTTTTCTTTTTGAGTGATTAACGGTGAGGTTTGATAACTTTTATTTTTGAGTGTTGAGTGTTTTGCAGGTTTTAAAAAAAATGTCTATAGGTGATAATACTAGTGACATATTTAAAAAATTCCAACAACAGTTGGACGAACAGGCTGCTGCACTTTGAGCGTTGACTGCTACTATCAATGAGGTGCGGTTGAATCAAGAGCCTCAATATCGAGATCAAATTAAAGACGATGTGGATAACCAGCCTCCTGCTCATAGGCGCGCTCCTCGGCGTGTCCCTAGAACTGATTATGATCTTCATGATCGTGGACAACCCTCTTTGGCAAAACCAAAGAGCGAGCAGCAACGAGAACATCTCTTTCATACTCGCTGCCATGTACAAGGTAAGCTTTGTAGAGTTATTATTGATGGTGAAAGTTGCTCGAACGTAGCCAGCACGACGATGGTGGAAAAGCTTTGCTTAACCACTACCAAGCATCCACGACCTTATCAACTACAAGGGCTTAGCAACGAAAGCCAATTTAAGGTCACTCAACAAGTGCGCATCGCCTTTTCTATCGGTAAATATCAAGACGAAGTCGTGTGCGACGTAGTACCTATTCAAGCCTGCCATTTATTGCTAGGAGAACCATGGCAACTAGATCGAAAAGTCACTCACGATGGTCGTACCAATAGGTATTCTTTCAAGCATCAAGGAAAGAAACTAACCTTAGTGCCGCTCACTCCGGAACAAGTCCATGAGGACCAAATCAAACTGAGAAATTCTGTTAAAACAAGTGAGGAAAAAGAAAAAGAGAATGAAAAAGAGCAAAAAGAGATTGAGAGTGAAAAGGAATGTGAAACAGAAAAGAAATTTGAAAAAGAAGTTGAAGAAAGAAGAGAAAATGAGTTAGAAAAAGATGAGGAAAGGCTAGTGAGGAATGTTTCCACTAACCAAGATATGAATTTTTCTTGTGTTGCTACTTTTCAGGTTCCTGAAAGATCGAAAGATAACTTTCAACTTCAATACCTCTCAAATGAAAGACGCTTTCATACGATCAACTTAGGCAAAGATGAAATCACACTACATGATCCCGAAGGTAAGCGAGGTAAGGAAATTTTAGAAACCGAGTCCAGTGCAGATTTGAAAATTATTGATAAAACTTTTGGTGACTTAGTTCTTAAAAGATCCCCTCATTTTGATCCGATTAATTGTTACTCTTCGATTGTGGTTGATAAAGTCATTACGAAAAGAAGCGTGATTTGTTATTCTCTTGATTTACCTTGTGTAAAATCCTCGAATTTGTCCAAATCTGTTTTGGAGAATAAGGTAACGAAATTTTCCAAATTTGTTTTCAATTTATATTCGTGCCTTAAACAGTTTATGTGGTTGTACATGAAGTTTGAGTTCCATTTGACAAAGGTTAACTCAACAACGGAGATTCGACTACACTATGCCCCCGATGAGCGAAGGTTTGTTTTAAATGAAAAAGGTAAAATCGACCCTTATTCTTCTGCTTATCGAGGTAAGATGCTTGAAACCTTTGAAACACTTTTGTACTCCTCGGATAGTGATAAAGATCGTGTTGATGAACACTTAGATCGAAACGTGCTTGACTGTCCTATTTTATTTATTGATGATCTATCTGTTTTGATGGTTGATAAAAAGATTCTTGTTTTTGATAATGCATGTGTGAGTGAATCTATAGACCGTCGATTAATGCATGGTATGATTATGCAACTCTGTGAACCATGTGAATCTTTTCAAATACCTACTTGTGACGATTATGTTTACCATTTGATTTATTACTCGCAATTTATTCATGGTTTGTGGGAACAATGTGAGACGACTGAATGCCTTAAAACATGTCCATCTTTGTTTCAAATATTTGACGAGGCAGTGGTGAGTAAATTAGATTGTTTGCATGGTAATCTGAATCTGTCCATTCACATGCGTTATACCTGTTCTGTTATGCTTATGATTGGACTACAAGCTTGTTTCCGTTGCTATTTACTATCTCATGGCTATTCTTTTCAGTGGACTCAATTGCCATTAGTCCCGTTCGATAGAGGAAAGTCGAGTTCATTTGATTTTTTAGATTCGAGGACGAATCTTTTTGAGGAAGGGGGGAATGATACGAGTCACAAAAGCCCAAATTCTTGAAGGCGAGGCCCAATAAGCAAATTCCCAGCCCAATCAAGAAATCCATCCATACTTAGTTGAAAATCAGGCCAAATTGTCAAAGTGGCCCAAGTTGTAAAGTTTTATTTTTATTTTTATTTATTTATTTATTTATTTACTTAGTTTAAATTTTTATGTCAATATTCAGTCCAAGAGTCCTAGATAAAATGACCTTTGACCGAATTTCCATATTAAAATAATTAGGAGTTTTTTTTATTTTAGTTTTCTAATTAGATTAGGACTAGTTATAAGGCCTATTTAAAGGCATGGCTGTCCACCTTGTTAAACACTTATCATTATTATTAAAATTTCAGATTTGTTGAGAGCAGAATTTTCTTTGAGTTTTCTCCAAGATTTTTCTCTTGAGTTTTCTTTAGAAGTTGTTTTAACAATCTTGTGATTGCGGGAGCCATCTTCAACCTTCTTCTTGCCATTGATATTCTTTGGAGGGGAGATTAGAGCCGTTTGAAGGGAGTTGTGAGATCTTTCGAGATTTCAAGGCTTCTTAGGACTTATCTTTTAATTTCTTACTGTCAATTCTTTCTTTATTTCTACTTGTGCTGAATCATTATCAAATCTATTTTCTGTTCTTATTGTGTTTTCAGCCTTTTTCTATCTTAAGGAATCAGCCCAAAAATCCCCACTTTCTAGGGTTTTTCCATACTCTTTTTGGGTGAAATTAGATTGTCGAAATTTGGGGAAAACTATCTTGGTGTTCAATTGGGCAGAATCACAATCTCCTTGAGGGTTTCAAGAACCCTAACACTTATTTCTATTCTCAATTTGATTCTTTGCTGATTTGGGGATTTTATTTCAGATTTGAAAATTCAAAAATCTAATCTTTTAATTTTCTGTTTCGTTTTAGATCTAATTGTTTAGGGTTTTCGTAGGAGTTTCTCATGACTTGGCAACTCGATCTTGGTCCGCGCGCAACCCCCGTATCACTTAGCCTTGAAGAATCTCCATAATTCCATGAATGTGCAGCTCTTTAATGATCCTACATCTCCCTTGGCTGAATGAGGCATTAATGTGCCTAAAATACTTGAATGGTCATCTTGAAAATGCATGAATCATGCATGAAACGTCCCATGTATTTTCCCCCATAAATATGATCGACGAATCTTCAAATACATGAACTTTCAGCAACTCCCTCTTGCATGAACGTCCCAAATGCATGTGCTCCTTTAAATGCCATCCATTGAACCTCAATTGTGCATGCACACTCCCATACATTGCACCAATCCGTTCATGAACCTGCAGCAAATTAAATCAGCAAGTTAAATGCATTTCAAACACATTAAATTAGCAGCATATGAACTCAATAATTTGCACATTAAATTTGGCCATACATATTAACAATTTTAGACATATTTAAAACATCATAATTAATTAAGTATTTAATTTAGATATAATTAAAACACTTAATTAATTATTTGTCCAGATTTTAACAAATTAACTAACTTAAGATAAACAACTAATTTAACTAATGACAAATTAAATGGTTTATTTTAGCAAAATAAATGCAAGCTAAAGAAAGCTAAAAATAAGCTCATTGGGTTAAGATTGAGCTGAATTGAGCTTGAGTGAGTTGACTTGAGCTCGAGTGAGCTGGAAACGAGCTAAACGGAGCTTAACGAAATGAAATTGAACTAATTCAACTCGCATGGATTTGCAAACAATGCTTAGGGAGCTGATCCAAAAGTGTGCCCGGGGCATGGTCGTATCATCCCCTCCCTCTTTAAAGCGATTTGTCGCCAAATCGGGCCATTTACTCGCGAAAAATCGTTGAAGATTCTGAAAGCCACAATTAACTCGGATCAAAAGAAGCTCATTCGCATGCCCTCCCTCTTTAGGAGGGTACCACTTCACATTGTCACCTTTAAAAGAATAAAACGAATTAGTGACACGATGAAGATTAAACACAAAGGAACTTTTTGAGATTTGATTCACAGTTTGAACAAATAATCCAATACCGGGGTCAAAAATAGAAATCGTTCTTACCTTTTTCTTCGATGGAAACAAACATAAATCACAAGGCATTTGATAGCTATGGTTTTGGAAGTCAACTTTCCATGGTTCGATTACCTTAGGCAATGTATAGAATGGTGTTCACCGGGGTCAAAGACAAAATTTTCTCTTGCCATTTCAATTTGATTTGGCAATTTCATGACCGACTTCATAGAAAGAGCACTAAGCAACTCAAAATCATTATCATTCAAAACATGTTTGGATCTTTTAGTCCACAGTTGAGAACATCCTCCGAAAACAAAATTTTGATTTTGACTTAACAAACCAACAAGATTCACATGGCTCATTTTCAAACTTAAAGACAAAGTATCATACAAACAAAGATTGTTTACACATTCATTCAAACAAATTTTACGATGCTTGCTTTCTTTCATGGATGATTCATAATAGCAAACTCCAGGATTAAAGACATGATTTTGACTACTCGATCCAAATGGCAAAAAGAGTCCTTTTATCTCCAACAATTTACACAAATTAAACAACGAGGGTGTTAACATACTCAAATTCAAACAAGCAAACCCTTTAAATTTCATTCAAAAAGATTTACAAAAACATGGAAATTTCACACCAAAAAATAGATAATCCACATGATCAACACAACCAAGCAGATGATATGTCAACTTTTGATCACACAATTCCAGATTTTGTTGGTGCTGATTTATTCGCTCTTCATCAAAAATCTTGCCAATGGCGTATTCATCAATACATTTCCATTCCTTTTCAACATGATCAGTGAGAATGAACATTTTATATGGACTTTCATCTTGCGCATCCAAAACATGCATTCCATTGCAAGTTAAAGATAAACAACCAATACCATCAAAATGATATTTTTCAAAAGCAAGAATCTTCTTATCATTAGACAAAACAAATGGATCATCATCAATTAAAGAATGACAAATAGCCACGTCAAAGTTCAGATTCTTTCTAAAGACCAAATCATCAACAATGTGTCCATCAACAATCGAGTAAGGCAGAAGTGCTTTAAAATTTTCAACATTCATACCTTGCTTACCTTTTGGCATAGGCGAACTAGGATCGTTGAGAACATTACCTTTTTCAGCCAAAATGAACCTTCTCTCCTTCGAGAGGTATTGGAGTTGAAAATTATCGTCACTTGGCCTTCCGGAGACCTGAAAAGAGGAAACAAAACAAGACAAATTCTCATGTGGTTTAGTAAACAGATTCCTCACTTTTTCTTGCTCTTTTGCCTCCTTTTCTCTCGTTTTTTTTTCTAACTCATTGTCTTTTCTTTCTTTTTCAATTTTCTCTTTTTCCTCACACTTTTGTTCAATCTCAATTTCTTTTTCGATTTCTTTCTCTTTTTCACATCCTTTTTCAATCTCAATTTCTTTTTCCATGACACTCGTTTCTTTTACACTCTCGTTTCTTTCTTCAATCTCACTCTCTTTTTCAATTTCTTGTTCCTTTTCTTTCATTTCTTTTTTTCGTCTCTCGATTTCATTCCATATATGCTCATTTTCTCTCATCAACATTTCTTGTCTTTCCTTTCTTCTTATTTCCTTTTCTTTTTGCCTCGCTCTTTCATTATAGGATGGAGATGTTACAAATGAATCAGCACGAAATGACTCTCGTTGGGTATAATTGGAACGACTTTCATACAAAAAATGATCACCTCTTCGAGATTGATTCTTGGCGGACGAATACCTCGGTGCATACGAAGGACTACTTGTGATTTCTCGTTCGTCACCTCGGAAAGCTTTAAACTCAAAACTTGCTTTGCTTCGTCTTGAGTTCCTCGTTGAATAGGAATCATGGTATGAATCTCTTCCCAAAAAATCAATGGATGTGTGCCTTCGTGATGATCTTGTCTCCGTCTCTTCACCCGGTGAGTTTGTCTTCCATTGGGCTCTTTCCTCAACTCGATCCAATCGATCATGCAATTTATCAAATTTTGATTTCACCATTCTATGCATCTCTTGCATCAAATATTGGAATTCTGATTCGAGAAATGTTTCTCGAGACATGATTAAGTAATGACAAGAAGATGTTAGAAAAAAAAATAATAAAGAAAATAAATACCTTACCACAAACCTCACAAATTCGCTCGAAAAGGAAATAATGATTTTCACTCGCACTCGTGTTTACATTCAAATTTTGGCTTTTTCTTTGATGTAATTTCACTCGTGCCTTTTTCCACTCAACCTCTTCTCACAATTTCGTGATTTGTCTCGGTAGACTTAATTTGCTGCTTGAGGGTCGGTTTCAAATTGGTTACAAGGGATAATGTCGGGTGTAGAGTAGGCTGAATAAAGAAGAAAATTGGTTTAAAGTGTGGCATTGGGATGGGTAAATAATGGTAGGAAGGGAAACTTGATGATCGGAGTAATAAGTGATAATGATAAAAACTCGCAAGACTTTTCACTTTTTTTTCTTTCTTCTTTTTTTTTAACTCAATTTTTTTGTCACTTCTTTTTTTTTCCTTTTTTTTGAAATTTTTTTTCTGAATTTCTTCTCTTTTTTTTAAATCCAATACAATAGTAAACAAAATACAAGGAAGAGAAAAAAAATTAAATTCCAACTCAAATTTTTTTTTGATTTTTTTTGACTTTTTTTACATTACGAACCTACTCCGAGCTTGATACGAATGTCAGCACTCCTCGTTTTAGTAGCTCTGATACCAAATGATGTGATCCGGCTTGGTTGATTGAGTCGATTCACTTGATTGCCCGATCGTCGACGAGAAGTTTGTTCGAATTTGTAGATAGATGGAGTTAGATGATTTTTTATAGCGGAAGTTGAGAAAATGGGTTCAAAAGATGGTTTTGGTTTGATGAAAGATAGGTTCGGTTTAACAAAGAATTAAGTTACAAAGATGATAAATAAATGGAAATGGATAAAGAACTCAAACTTTAAGAATGATTCATTACTAAAAAGTATTGCCCCGAGTCTTATATTGCTTAAGGTGAATTTTGATGAAGGATAGAAGCGGACCTTGACCTGTTACCTATATGGAGGTAAGAACCAAAGGTATAGGAAGATGGTTGAACGCCACACCGATTCGGTGATAAGTTCAATGGAGTTCGGATTGACACCACTAGCAAGCTAGATAAGTCGCTTCGAGACTCGAACGAAAGAAGAGAAGAGGTAACCTCACAAGAACAAAAGTTCTATTAAGTTTAATTGATCAAATTCTGTAACCTTTTACAATAAACAAGTAAGCTATTTATAAGCCTAAAATGCCTATTGATATTCGGCATCTATGTTGTTCACACTAACTTAAATTCTATTCACACAGGTATTTAACATGTTCACACAAATAGCATTAAAATCCAGTTCATGCTTGAAGATGGTACATGAATTGGCCGAACCATCATGATGCTTCACTTGATGCATTCATGCATCCTTAGCCTTGAAGAATCTCCATAATTCCATGAATGTGCAGCTCTTTAATGATCCTACATCTCTCTTGGCTGAATGAGGCATTAATGTGCCTAAAATACTTGAATGGTCATCTTGAAAATGCATGAATCATGCATGAAACGTCCCATGTATTTTCCCCCATAAATATGATCCATGAATCTTCAAATACATGAACTTTCAGCAACTCCCTCTTGCATGAACGTCCCAAATGCATGTGCTCCTTTAAATGCCATCCATTGAACCTCAATTGTGCATGCACACTCCCATACATTGCACCAATCCATTCATGAACCTGCAGCAAATTAAATCAGCAAGTTAAATGCATTTCAAACACATTAAATTAGCAGCATATGAACTCAATAATTTGCACATTAAATTTGGCCATACATATTAACAATTTTAGACATATTTAAAACATCATAATTAATTAAGTATTTAATTTAGATATAATTAAAACACTTAATTAATTATTTGTCCAGATTTTAACAAATTAACTAACTTAAGATAAACAACTAATTTAACTAATGACAAATTAAATGGTTTATTTCAGCAAAATAAATGCAAGCTAAAGAAAGCTAAAAATAAGCTCATTGGGTTAAGATTGAGCTGAATTGAGCTTGAGTGAGTTGACTTGAGCTCGAGTGAGCTGGAAACGAGCTAAACAGAGCTTAACGAAATGAAATTGAACTAATTCAGCTCGCATGGATTTGCAAACAATGCTTAGGGAGCTGATCCAAAAGTGTGCCCGGGGCATGGTCGTATCAATGTGTTAATTAATATATCTATTTTAATTAATTTGTTCATGTTTCATGTAGGTACAGCCGAATGTGGAGATTCATTCAAGCTAGGTGCATGAACGTCTACTTACAATGCATGATGTGGGAACACAATTAAAGATGATTCATGAATGGGCTGGTTCAATGAACGTAAGGATGATGCATGAATGATTTAATACAATGAATGGAAGAATGCATGAATGTTCACTTCCATGCATCGGTTGCTGTCCATTGATCTCCTAAGTACCTATTCGGCCAAAAGGCATCTCTTGGAGTGTCCATTCACACCTTGGCCGAACCTAGACATGTCCATTGCTCTCCCATACATTCACCAAGCCTTCAAGTTCATTTCCTTAGCCATGAAGCTGCCCATTGAAGTACCATTCAGCTGAATTTGGACATAGCCTTTAAAGATACATTTCTAGATTAGTTTAATTCAATTAAAGCTGAATTTACTTAGTCTATTTGGCTATCTAATGTAATCTATAAATAGTTCTTTTCTCTTTGTAAAAAGGTTACAGAATTTGATCAATTAAACTTAATAGAACTTTTGTTCTTGTGAGGTTACCTCCTCTCTTCTTTCGTTCGAGTCTCGAAGCGACTTAACTAGCTTGCTAGTGGTGTCAATCCGAACTCCATTGAACTTATCACCGAATCGGTGTGGCATTCAACCATCTTCCTACACCTGATACGAGCTCATTTCGTATGAAATAACGAGTCGTAATATTTCCCGATCGAAATTAGGTAGTGTCGGCCTTGAAATAAATTCAAGTCTTGGTGTTTAAAATTAAATGGCTTTGGGAAACAAGGGAGTTGATGGAGTGATGTTTGCTGGATATTTCAATGAAAACAAGTCGAACCCTTATTAGCAAATAAGGACCTGGGGCTTAAGGTTTCAAAGAAAGAAAGGATTTGGGATAAAACCGAGACCCTCTATTTAGCAAAATAGGAACCTACGGTATGAAGAACACCACACCAATGGTGATAAGTTCGAAACAAAGTCAGATTGACGCCACTTGTTGAAGATAAGTCAATTAGAGCTTTGGAGAATAAAGAGAGTGAATTGCCTCACTAAAATGATATTTCTTTCAGAAATTTGTCAAAAGTCCTTTTATAAGAAAATGAGTAACTATTTATAGCCTAATGCCTAGTAGCCGAATGGACATATTCTAGACTTAGTTTCTAAGCAAACATTGAACAAAAATGGCCAATGTAGGTTCGGCTGAATGGTGACCATACATGAAGCTTCCATATTAAGCAAATGAATCTTGGGAATGCATGTAGCAGCTACATTCAACTGATGAGCTTAAATGATCATTCAATAGGCAACTCTTGCTGAAAAATTATCAATAATAAAGAGGGCACTTGAACAGCCACATTAGGTGTGAATGGACGGTTTTGAAGAGCCTTAAAATGTGAACACCAAGAACCGAATGGCCAAAATGTATCCAGCAATGTGAAGGAAATAATGGCAGCTTGAAAAACTATCTCTTTAGCCGAATGGTCACTTAGAGAACTTCAATAATCAGCACACCATTTTTAATGTAGTTCATGCATGTATCATTAGGTGCATTGAATCCAACATGCATGCATCTTGCACACCACATTCGGCCAACCTTTCCCATGCATCTTCCACATTCGGCTGAACCTAAATAAAACAAATGAACCTCATTAATTTAACTCAATTCAGCTGAATTAATTTAAAACATAATATGAACATACTAATTAACATTAAGCCGAATTAAATATGTACTAAACAAGACACATTAATTCGGCTGAACATAGTTAATTCATGTAATATATTCAAACAAATTAAATGACATCTAGACACCTTTAATTCAACCAAATCAACATATTAAACACTTGTAATAAATTAAGACATATTTAAAAGCTGTAATGAAACTTATTTAAATTCTTATTTAAATGGTCTAAAATTCTAGCAGCAAATTAATTAGCTAGAACGAAATTCAGCTTCAAAGAAGTTGAATATGTTCAGCTCGTTTTTAAACTCCTTGCTATCATTTTCCTCAACCCGTTCCACCATTGCTAAAATAGCATCTTTGAATCGTCTAGCTCAAGCTCGCGTTATTGGACCAATGGGCAGCTTAATGGCTTCTTGTTCGTTCTCCATTAGGTTCGTAGGCAAGCTCACATCATTCCCCTCCTCTTCAGAACGATTTGCCCTCAAATCGGAATCTGCATCAAACGGAGACAAATCAGAAACGTTAAAAGTCGCGCTAACATTATATTCACCAGGCAAGTCCAATTTATAGGAGTTATCGTTAATTCGCTCAAGGACTTGAAACGGTCCATCCCCTCTCGGAAGAAGTTTGGATCGCCTTTGCATAGGAAATCTCTCCTTGCGCATATGCAACCAAACCCAATCTCCCGGTTCGAACACAACTCGCTTACGACCTTTGTTAGCATGTTGCTCATAGTTCTTGGTCTTGGCCTCAATATTGTCTCGAACTCGTTGGTGCAATTGCTTGACGAAATCAGCTTTGCGCTTCCCATCTACATGAACAAGTTGATTAGAAGGCAATGGCAATAAATCAAGTGGAGTTAATGGATTGAAACCATAGACAATTTCAAAAGGAGAAAATTTGGTAGCTGAATGAACAGCTCGATTATACGCAAACTCCACATGTGGTAAGCATTCTTCCCAAGCCTTCACGTTCTTCCGAATAATAGCTCGAAGCAATGTAGACAGAATCCGGTTGACCACTTCGGTTTGGCCGTCCGTTTGCGGATGGCAAGTGGTTGAAAACAGCAACTTCGTTCCAAGACGCCCCCATAGTGTCCTCCAAAAATGGCTAAGGAATTTTGCGTCTCGGTCGGACATGATCGTTCTAGGCATGCCATGCAACCTGACCACCTCTTTGAAAAATAAGTTAGCAATATTAACGGCATCATCAGTTTTATGACATGCTATAAAATGGGCCATTTTTGAGAACCTATCTACAACCACAAATATTGAATCTCGGCCATTCTTACTCCTAGGTAGACCTAGCACAAAATCCATGGAGATATCAGACCAAGGGGTTTCGGGAATAGGTAATGGTTTATACAAACCGTGGGGCTTAATCCGTGACTTAGCCCGTTTGCACGCAATGCATCTATTACAAAATCGTTCGACATCTCATCGCATCTTGGGCAAAAAGAAATGTTCGTGCAATGTAGCTAATGTCTTAGCAACACCAAAGTGCCCCATTAATCCTCCGCTATGGGCTCCTTCGATCAACACTTCTCGTACGGAACCTTGGGGTATACAAAGCTTTCCTTCTCGGAATAAGTACCCATCATGTCGATAGTACTTCTCGTAGGCTCCCTTGGCACATAATCTAAAGAATTCACCAAAGTCAGCATTGTTGACAGATAAATCTTTAAGAAATACAAACCCCATTAACTTAGCATCCAAAATATTTAGCAACGCATACCTTCGAGATAGTGCATCAGCCACTACGTTTTCCTTACCTTTCTTATATTTAATAACGTAGGGAAAAGATTCGAGAAATTCTACCCACTTAGCGTGTCGCTTATTCAACTTGTGTTGCCCCTTTAAATACTTCAAGGACTCATGATCGGTGTGTATGACGAATTCCTTGGGCCAAAGATAGTGTTGCCACGTTTCTAAGGCTCGGATCAACGAATAGAGCTCCTTGTCATATGTTGGATAGTTTAAGACAGCACCATTCAGTTTCTCGCTAAAATAGGCAATAGGACGAATGATACGAGTCACAAAAGCCCAAATTCTTGAAGGCGAGGCCCAATAAGCAAATTCCCAGCCCAATCAAGAAATCCATCCATACTTAGTTGAAAATCAGGCCAAATTGTCAAAGTGGCCCAAGTTGTAAAGTTTTATTTTTATTTATTTATTTATTTATTTTACTTAGTTTAAATTTTTATATTCAGTCCAAGAGTCCCAAATAAAAGACCCTTGGCCGAATTTCCATATTAAAATAATTAGGAGTTTTTTTTAGTTTTAGTTTTAGTGTTCTAATTAAATTAGGAAAACATTTGAAAGGCCTATTTATATGGCTTGGCCAGCCACCCTACATTACATTACAATTACATTGAAAATTTCAGATTTGATTTGAGTGAAAATTCTCTTTGAGTTCTTCAAGGATTTTCTCTTGAGTTTTCTTTAGAAGTTGTTTTAACAATCTTGTGATTGTGGGAGCCATCTTCAACCTTCTTCTTGCCATTGATATTCTTTGGAGGGGAGATTAGAGCCGTTTGAAGGGAGTTGTGAGATCTTTCGAGATTTCAAGGCTTCTTAGGACTTATCTTTTAATTTCTTACTGTCAATTCTTTCTTTATTTCTACTTGTGCTGAATCATTATCTAATCTATTTTCTGTTCTTATTGTGTTTTCAACCTTTTTCTATCTTAAGGAATCAGCCCAAAAATCCCCAATTTCTAGGGTTTTTCCATACTCTTTTTGGGTGAAATTAGATTGTCGAAATTTGGGGAAAACTATCTTGGTGTTCAATTGTGCAGAATCACAATCTCCTTGAGGGTTTCAAGAACCCTAACACTTATTTCTATTCTCAATTTGATTCTTTGCTGATTTGGGGATTTTATTTCAGATCTGAAAATTCAAAAATCTAATCTTTTAATTTTCTGTTTCGTTTCAGATCAAATTGTTTAGGGTTTTCGTAGGAGTTTCTCGTGACTTGGCAACTCGATCTTGGCCCGCGCGCAACCCTATATCATTTGGTATCAGATTTTGGGCGTTTTGGGTGTTCTTGGTTGATTTCTAAACTGATCTCTATTTTTTAAAGCATAAACAGCAGTTTTACCGAGAAAAATTGTTCAAAAAAAATTCATTTGAGTGGGTAAACGTTGTCCTATTGATCTGAAATTTTACATACATGTTTTTGGAACTTTGATTGAATATAAAAAAAATTATTCCCGCAAAAAAATCAGTCAAAAAAGTCAAAAAAATCAAAAAAGACGAAATTCAATAAAAATTTTAAAAAAGATTTAGCGGGTTGAATTTGGTGCCCAAAATTTCCAGATCAAAAATTAAATATTTAAGGACATTCGAGATTTAATTTCGTGATTTTTGGAGATCAGGAACACCTGGAACGAAGTTGTCAAGTTACTCCGCAGTTTTTCGGATTTTCTGTTTTCAGCAATTTTTATTGATTCTTAGCTGTAGGTTTTCATTTGTTTGCTTTTATTCTTCCGTTACGTTATCTAACACCTTCTTGTTTCTTGTGTTAGTAGGATTTACACGTGTGCACAACTCCTTCCTCGGTGCAACACGAATCACTTGGTGTCTCGTCAGTTTTTGGCATCCTAGTGCAAATTAGGATTCTTTGGTAGTTTGGTTCACACTCTCTAATTGGTTGATATAAACTCTGATAAAGAACTCACAAGATTGAATTCGACCTCATTGAGAATTTGATTTTTCTTTTTGAGTGATTAATGGTGAGGTTTGCTAACTTTTAATTTTGAGTGTTGAGTGTTTATTTTTTACAGGTTTTGAAGATGTCTAAAGGGGGTAATAATGATGCACTTATGAAAGTCCAACAACAGTTAGACAGACATACTGCTGCAATCACACAAATAAATGCTACACTTCAAGCATTGAATACTACTTTGAATGAGGTACGAGTGAATCAAAAACATCAATATCGAGATCCAATTAAGGAAGATAGGGATAACCAGCCCCATAGGTGCAACCCTCAACGTGTCCCTAGAATGGATGATGATTGTCATGATCATGGACAATCATCTTTGGCAAAACCAAAGAGCGAGCAGCAACGAGAACATCTCTTTCATACTCGCTGCCACGGACAAGGTAAGCTTTGTAGAGTTATTATTGATGGTGAAAGTTGCTCGAACATAGCCAGCACGACGATGGTGGAAAAGCTTTGCTTAACCACTACCAAGCATCCACAACCTTATCAACTACAAGGGCTTAGCAACGAAGGCCAATTTAGGGTCACTCAACAAGTGCGCATCGCCTTTTCTATCGGTAAGTATCAAGACGAAGTTGTGTACGACGTAATGCCTATTCAAGCCTGCCATTTGTTGCTAGGAGAACCGTGGCAACTGGATCGAAAAGTCACTCACGATGGTCGTACCAATAGGTATTCTTTCAAGCATCAAGGAAAGAAACTCACCTTAGTGCCGCTCACTCTGGAACAAGTCCATGAGGACCAAATCAAACTGAAAAATTCTGTTAAAACAAGTGAGGAAAAAGAAAAAGAGAATGAAAAAGAGCAAAAAGAGATTGAGAGTGAAAAAGAAATTGAAGAAAGAAGAGAAAATGAATTAGAAAAAGAAACAAAAGAAAAAGACGTGGAAAGGGTAGTGAGGAATGTTTCCACTAACCAAGATATGAATTTTTCTTGTGTTGCTACTTTTCAGGTTCCCGAAAGATCGAAAGATAACTTTCAACTTCAATACCTCTCAAATGAAAGACGCTTTCATACGATCAACTTAGGCAAAGATGAAATCACACTACATGATCCCGAAGGTAAGCGAGGTAAGGAAATTTTAGAAACCGAGTCCAGTGCAGATTTGAAAATTATTGATCAAACTTTTGGTGACTTAGTTCTTAAAAGATCCCCTCATTTTGATCCGATTAATTGTTACTCTTCGATTGTGGTTGATACAGTCATTACGAAAAGAAGCGTGATTTGTTATTCTCTTGATTTACCTTGTGTAAAATCCTCGAATTTGTCCAAATCTGTTTTGGAGAATAAGGTAACGAAATTTTCCAAATTTGTTTTCAATTTATATTCGTGCCTTAAACAGTTTATGTGGTTGTACATGAAGTTTGAGTTCCATTTGACAAACGTTAACTCAACAACGAAGATTCGACTACACTATGCCCCCGATGAGCGAAGGTTTGTTTTAAATGAAAAAGGTAAAATCGACCCTTATTCTTCTGCTTATCGAGGTAAGATGCTTGAAACCTTTGAAACACTTTTGTACTCCTCGGATAGTGATAAAGATCGTGTTGATGAACACTTAGATCGAAACGTGCTTGACTGTCCTATTTTATTTATTGATGATCTATCTGTTTTGATGGTTGATAAAAAGATTCTTGTTTTTGATAATGCATGTGTGAGTGAATCTATAGACCGTCGATTAATGCATGGTATGATTATGCAACTCTGTGAACCATGTGAATCTTTTCAAATACCTACCTGTGACGATTATGTTTACCATTTGATTTATTACTCGCAATTTATTCATGGTTTGTGGGAACAATGTGAGACGACTGAACGCCTTAAAACATGTCCATCTTTGTTTCAAATATTTGACGAGGCAGTGGTGAGTAAATTAGATTGTTTGCATGGTAATCTGAATCTATCCATTCACATGCGTTATACCTGTTCTATTATGCTTATGATTGGACTACAAGCTTATTTCCGTTGCTATTTACTATCTCATGGCTATTCTTCTCAGTGGACTCAATTGCCATTAGTCCCGTTCGATAGAGGAAAGTGAGTTCATTTGATTTTTCAGATTCGAGGACGAATCTTTTTGAGGAAGGGGGGAATGATACGAGTCACAAAAGCCCAAATTCTTGAAGGTGAGGCCCAATAAGCAAATTCCCAGCCCAATCAAGAAATCCATCCATACTTAGTTGAAAATCAGGCCAAATTGTCAAAGTGGCCCAAGTTGTAAAGTTTTATTTTTATTTATTTATTTATTTATTTTACTTAGTTTAAATTTTTATATTCAGTCCAAGAGTCCCAAATAAAAGACCCTTGGCCGAATTTCCATATTAAAATAATTAGGAGTTTTTTTTAGTTTTAGTTTTAGTGTTCTAATTAAATTAGGAAAACATTTGAAAGGCCTATTTATATGGCTTGGCCAGCCACCCTACATTACATTACAATTACATTGAAAATTTCAGATTTGATTTGAGTGAAAATTCTCTTTGAGTTCTTCAAGGATTTTCTCTTGAGTTTTCTTTAGAAGTTGTTTTAACAATCTTGTGATTGTGGGAGCCATCTTCAACCTTCTTCTTGCCATTGATATTCTTTGGAGGGGAGATTAGAGCCGTTTGAAGGGAGTTGTGAGATCTTTCGAGATTTCAAGGCTTCTTAGGACTTATCTTTTAATTTCTTACTGTCAATTCTTTCTTTATTTCTACTTGTGCTGAATCATTATCTAATCTATTTTCTGTTCTTATTGTGTTTTCAGCCTTTTTCTATCTTAAGGAATCAGCCCAAAAATCCCCAATTTCTAGGGTTTTTCCATACTCTTTTTGGGTGAAATTAGATTGTCGAAATTTGGGGAAAACTATCTTGGTGTTCAATTGGGCAGAATCACAATCTCCTTGAGGGTTTCAAGAACCCTAACACTTATTTCTAATCTCAATTTGATTCTTTGCTGATTTGGGGATTTTATTTCAGATCTGGAAATTCAAAGTTCTAATCTTTTAATTTTTCTGTTTCGTTTCGGATCTGATTGTTTAGGGTTTTCGTAGGAGTTTCCCGTGACTTGGCAACTCGATCTTGGTCCGCGCGCATTCCCCGTATCAACGACCATCTTGCATCAACACAGCTCCAATGCCTAAACCTGATGCATCACATTCTAACTCGAAAGTTTTATCAAAGTTAGGCAAAGCTAATAACGGTGCATGAGTTAGACAATCTTGAATTTTAAAAAAGGATTTTTCTTGTTCCTCTCCCCAAATGAAGTTGGAATTCTTACGAATAACCCCGGTTAAAGGTGCGGCTAAGGTGCTAAAATTTGGCATGAATCGACGGTAAAAACTTGCTAGTCCATGGAAACTTCGGACTTGGGAGACATTCGTCGGACGGGGCCATTCTTGGATCGCCTTGATCTTCTCTTGATCGACTTCAAGACCCTCCGAGCTAACAACAAAACCTAAAAACACAACCTTGTTAGTGCAGAAATCACATTTCTTCAAATTAGCATACAAGGTTTCTTTTCTCAATACTTCCAAAACAGATTTTAAATGTAAAATATGTTCATCCAAATTTTTACTATAGATCAATATATCGTCGAAGTATACTACGCAAAATCTACCAATAAAAGGTCTTAAAACGTGATTCATAAGCCTCATGAATGTGCTTGGGGCATTCGTTAAGCCAAATGGCATAACGAGCCATTCGTAAAGCCCATGCTTCGTTTTGAACGCAGTCTTCCACTCATCTACCTCACGCATCCGTATTTGGTGATAACCGCTCTTAAGGTCAATTTTTGAAAATAAACTCGCGCCACTTAGCTCGTCAAGCATATCATCCAATCGTGGTATAGGATGACGATACTTGATAGTTATTTTGTTTATAGCACGGCAGTCCACGCACATCCTCCACGTTCCATCCTTCTTCGGAACTAGTAAAACAGGCACGGCGCATGGACTAAGGCTTTCACGCACATAGACCTTTTCAAGGAGTTCATTTACTTGCTTTTGTAATTCTTTCGTCTCTTCAGGATTGCTCCGGTAAGCAGGTCGGTTTGGAATTGCGGCTCCCGGCACAAGATCGATTTGGTGTTCAATTCCACGAATAGGTGGTAACCCGCTCGGGATTTCTTCCGGGAATACGTCTTGAAATTCCTGCAACACAGACAAAATAGAAGAAGGTAATTTGTCATCAAATTCGTTAGTGCCAAGCAAGCTCTCCTTGTACAAAAGAACCAACAATGGTTGTTTCAATAGCATCGATTTTCGAACTTCCCTCTTTTACAAACAAATCAGTAGTAGCTCGAAACTCTTTAGCCCCGTACTTTTTAATTTTATCAACCAGAGGCTTATTCAACTGAATCGAATTAACTTGTGGCATGATAGGGACTTGTGAAGGATTAGGCAGGGGTGAAGGTTGTGGAGCAGCCAGATTAGTTCTCATATACTGAGTGAACCAATCATTCATCATTTGGTAAAAGGATTGCTTAGCCTCTCCCTCGTGGCTACCCGTAACAAGTCTAAAATCCGGTTGCACTACCCCTTGAGCGGGAGCGGGTGCATTACTTTCATCATCGTCAGCTACGACTCGATTGGGATCCATTTACTATATAAAAACACATTTTTAACTATCAGGATGCATCATACTATCACAATTTATAAATATGGCATGTGTAGCTAAACCCACATACGCTACGTTAGTCCTAGAATTGACTAAACCGTAGCTCTAATACCAAATAAAATGTAACACCCCTAACCCGTATCTTTTGTCGGATTAGGGTTATGAAGCATTACAGAACATATTGGAACATTTAATAATCAATTCACAGATAACATCCACACATCATAGCATCATAGTCAAACATAAATTCAAATTCCCTTTCTTAGGTCAACGAGACCTTAAACATGCTTTATAAAGGGGTCAGAACTAAACCGAGCACATACAAAATTTCTCAAAAACATAAAAAATTTCAAAGTTACAGAGGTCACATGCCCTTGTGCCTTGCATGGCATTAGACACGTCCGTGTGTCTAGGTCGTGGCAAAACAAGGCATACATACTGACTTGTCCACATGGCCACAAGACACGCCTGTCTCCCAGGCCATGTAAAAATTAGGGAGGTTACTGACTTGGCCACACGGCTGACCACACGCCCGTGTGCCACTCCCATAGCTAGTAAACATGCCCGTGTGTCTAGAGTATGTCAAAATTATAGGGTATACTACCCTAATTCGAAAAGGTACCCCAGGGGACACATGGCCGTGTAACATGACCGTGTGTCGCACACGACTGAGACACACGCCAGTGTCTCTACCCGTGTGGACAAAAATAGGCTATTTGCAAAGCTAATTTGCCACATTTAATGGTCATCCCTACAAATCCAAAATCAAAGCACAATTCATGACCAAATAGCAACCAAAACCATACTCAAACATGCATAATTCAATCCACAATGTCACCAATCAATTTCATCCTTATTATCCAAACCAAAACATACCAAACTCATTCATTCATACATGTCATTATCCCAATTTTTCACATCCATTCTTATATAAAAATCATACCATTTTCATAACTAATTCACATAATTAACTTACCAAATTGACCATTTCTCACTAGGCAATTTATGCACATCAACATATACCATTTCTTAACAAAACTTATATACCAAAAAAAAAACAACTACACCAAATGGAAACTTTAATCTAGCCATATCGCATAGCATGATATACATTTCACAAATCATATTCAAATACTTCTAGCTTATACATGCCATACTTCAATATTCACATTTTCAAAAAGTACCAAAATAGAGTTCAATAGTGTGATCATGATCCTCAACGATCCCCGAGCTCCCGGTAGCTTCGATATCTACAAAACAATTGTAAACACACACAAAATAAGCTTTCAAAAGCTTAGTAAGCCATTGTAATAAACTTATCACATAACACATTTCTAAACCAATTCATTCATGTAGCTCATGGCAAAACACAATCACATATCCACATGTCTCATATAGCCTATTTGATCATAATTCACTTACATATAACACATCTCATTTTCATGATAATTCATGTATATATCATATGTCCACAATTGTACATATACTTACCTTTCATTCTCAAACAAGATATACATTTCAAATGTACCTACATTGGATACACATTTATATAGTCATTTATTTCTTGGAGTGCCCGTTGAACCATACGGAATCAAATAGGATACGTGGATAGTTTGGAAAGCTCGTACAATGCTAATGTCCCAGACGTGGTCTTACATGTAATCAAATATCGATGCCACTGTCCCAGATAGGGTCTTACACGAAATCAAATATGATGTCGATATCCAAGATATAGTCTTATACGTAATTCTCAAATCAATGCCAACATCCCAGATGTGGTCTTACATGAAATCACATATCGGTATCCTATGTCATGACATATGTATCCTAACTATTCCTATGGTTCGTACGGGACTTTTCAAACATCGTCACATTATCGAAACTTTCTTGGATTTCTCATATTCAACTCAAATAGCCATTCATCACTATTTAATAGAATATAAGCAATAATAATTCAATTCAAAATACATTTATTTGTATATCGACTTACCTCATACGAGAATGAATAGAAACGAACGGCAATTCATGTAACACCCCGAACCCGAAACCGACACCGGAGTCGAACACGAGGTGTTAACTGGCTTTAACCCCTTACAAAATTTATTTTCCAGACACTGCCCAACCTGTGTACTAGTCGTTTTAAAAATCATATCTTGAGTTTCGTAACTCGAAAATCAGTTTCGTAATTTTTCCCAGAAACTAGACTCATGTGCCCATCTATGTATTTTTTTCTAGAATTTTTGGTTGGGCCAATTAGTACAGTTTATTAGTCAAAGTTCCCCAAGTTGCAGGGGTCGACTACACTGACCTTTGCCCATTATGACTTGAATATCTCCCTGCACGGGGCTTCAATACTGATGCCGTTTGTTTCTATGAAAACTAGACTCAGAGAGGAATCTGTACATATATGGTACGACCCCTAATTATCTCTGGTTAATTTATAATGAATTTCCAAGGTCGGAGCAGGGAATCCAGGAACCGTTCTGGCCCTGTCCCACAAAAATCTGATTATCTCTTAATATACTGCCCATATGATCTTTTCGTTACTTCCTCATGAAAGCAGACTCATCGAGCTTCGATTACATAATTTATTCATCAATTAATTCCACTCCTACTATTTTTAGTGATTTTTCAATCTCATGACACTGCTGCTGCCAGCATCTGTTACGAAAGTAACTAGGTCCATTTCATGCCTACCCTTGATCCAACTCAATCGAACATTCGTGCCATTTTCGCATGGCTTAAAGTTTACATGCCATAATTCAAACACAACGTACTAGCTTATACATGCCAAAATGTTCTTCTAAGCCAACTAAGAAGAAAGTACCAAAACTTGCTATCCGGTGTGATGACTTCGATGACGGCCCGACCACGCAAAAATAGATGAGTCCAAGCAACCTATAATGGGTGACAAGGAAACACCGAGTGAGTTTATAACTCAGTAAGTCATAAGCTATGCACTACCATCCATCAATAACATTATCACAAGAGAAAACAAAATGGAACGAGGCTAATTACTCCATCCATTCCGAACCATACCATAGTTCCTCCAACCTATCAATTCAATTTCATATCAATTCATGCATTCACATTCCATATACTCATCAATAGGACATTGAAGCATTTTCATAAATCAATTTATTTTCATTACAATCAAACGACTAAACGGCCTTTCACCCATCCTACGATAAATTTTATGTACGTGACTTCAAGTATATTTGTCACATAGGTTCAAACTTACCGAGCTCAACACCAAGTATAAGCATAGCACCTATTAGCCATGTACTCAAGACACTTACCCGATCCGCTGTCCGCGATCGACTCAATAGTGTCGCACACATAGTGTCCATAATGATTCACGAATGTATATCGAGTCCGCACACTCAGTGCTATATAATCAACTCGCACACTTAGTGCTACATAATCAAATCGCACACTTAGTGCTACATAGTCAAACTCGCACACTTAGTGCCGCATGGTCAATTCGCACACTTAGTGCATCATATTCATTTCGCACACTTAGTGCAACATAGTCAAATCGCACACTTAGTGCTGTACAATTTAATCCCGCGCACTTAGCGCCAATCTCATGGTCATAAATGGTTATCCCGCACGTTTAGTGCCGAGATCAACAACTCAGTACATCTTACTTCTTTTCTTTCATTCAACAATTTCATCATCACATACGTACATGCATATATATATATGTATATTTATTCATTCCAATCAGCATCAATACATACACATTATGACCATTTGAAATAATACCAACTACATGCTTAATGACTTACCTCGTGTTGGGTAAGACGGTTCCAACTCGACTACTCGATAACCTTTTCTTTGCCTTTACTCGATTCACCTCCTTTAACTCCTTGAGCCAAATCAATAATTTAAAATAGTCATTAATCGACTATTCAAGTATTACTTTCAGAATAATATATATATTGATTTGACTTTCACACACATAGATTATAGTAAGCTTTATAATAGTCAATAAATAACTCATTGGCAAATTTTCATTAATGTTTACAACAAAATCACATATTCACTACGAGCTGTTTTCCTGAGCAGTAGTCGCTAAATTGTTTATAACTGGAGCTAAAAAACTCCAAATCACTAGCCGTTAATTTTCCCTGAATATAGACTCGTATATCTTCCATCCATAAAATTTTCAGAATTTTTGTCTTGGCCAATCAATACCAGATTTTTCTTAAAGTTTCCCCTGTTTCACTGTTTGACTATTCTGACCACTCTTCACTACGAATCAAATTTCTCATTTTACAGAATTCAAAATGTGTTGTATTTGATCTCATTTGAAACTAGACTCATTAAGGAGTCTAAGCATATAAATTTTATCTTATAATCATTTTTGTACAATTTATAATGATTTTCTAAAAACAGAACAGGGAATCTAGTAGTCATTTTGACTCAGCCCCACAATACTTCAAATATCTCAAGATCGGTAACTCTTTTGTTTTCATAGTTTCTTTTGTAAGAAAATAGACTCTTCAAGCTTTAATGGCATAATTCACTCAGCTTCTAATTCAACTCCTACAAATTATGGCGATTTTCCAAAATCACCTTACTGCTGCTGTCCCCAAACAGATTATTACCGAATCAAATACTAACATTAGCATTTCACCTTAATAGCGAGCTTGCCAAGCCTTAATTTAACATATTTTCATTCAATTTAGTCTAATAACGCATAAATGGGTAAATTACATTTTTACCCCTAATATTTCGCACTTTCACAATTTAGTCTTTATTCCACAAAACACAAAACACACAAAGTTTGGTCACACTCCTTAAGGGCCGAATCTTCCTAGTGCCCATATAAGTCCATACATCTCATTTATTTCACCTTTGAGTCCTTCAAAAATTTGTTTTTGTAATTTAGCTCTAACTACTCAAAATCACCAAAAACTTCAACACAAAACATATTAATCTTTAACATATCTTTCACTTTTCATCAACAACTATCAAAAAGCTCAAGCACTCATCAATGGCAAAACACAAAATCATCATCAATCCACAAAATTGAACCATGGGTTTTTAGAACTCAAGTCAACTACTAAAACATGCATGCATCTCAAGAACAACATCAAACATACCTTAGTCTAGCAAACCACCATAGCCGATTTTCTCAAGCTCTTCCCCTTCCTTTCTTTCCTCTATTCGGCCAAAGGTGTTCAAGAATGAACACACATTTTTTTTTGTTTTCTTTCCTCAACTCACGGCAACAAGGGGGGGGTATGGATGAGACCATTTTTTTTTCATCACCCTTCCTTTTCATTGTTTAATTCCTTTCTTTAACTTATTTTAATTATCATGCTTAATATTTTATTTTCCTTACCATACATCACTAACACAACATGTTGGTGACATGTTTCCACCCATAGCATGGCCGGCCACTACATATTAGGGAGGGGGAATTTGACATGCAAGTCCCCTTTTTCTTCCACATGCACTAATAGGTCCTCATGCATTGACCTATCACATTTTAAAATTTTCTCATATAAGTCCTATTGACTAAATTCACATGCAATCGACTAAATCGAAGCTTGAAATTTTCACACATTGATGATTACATATTCTAGATAATAAACATCACATTCAAACCTTTCGGTGACTAGGTTTAGCGGTCCCGAAACCACTTCCCGACTAGGGTCAATTTTGGGCTGTCACAACTCTCCCCCACTTAAGAAATTTTCGTCCCCGAAAATCTTACCGGTAAATAGGTTTGGATATCGTTCTTTCATCGAGCTCTCGGTTTCCCAAGTAGCTTCCTCGATCCCGTGTTCGAGCCATAACCCCTTTACTTTCTGTTCGGCATCTTTAATCAAATCAACTCCGAAAATTTTACTTTCACCAAGCTCAGTCCAAAACAATGGTGTGCGGAATTTACGCCCGTACAAAGCCTCGTAAGGTGCCATCTTAATACTTGATTGAAAACTATTGTTGTAAGCGAATTCAATCAAAGGTAAATACTGTTCCCATGAACTACTAAACTCGAGGATGCAACATCTCAACATGTCCTCAAGCATCTGAATTATCCGCTCGGATTGACCATCGGTTTGGGGGTGAAAAGCGGTGCTAAAATACAGCTTGGTACCCAAAGCTTCTTGCAATTTCTCCCAAAATCGCGAGGTGAATCTCGGATCTCTATCCGACACGATAGAAATAGGTACTCCATGTAATCTCACAATCTGTGAAACATACAATTCGGCTAGTTTATCCAATGAAAAATCCGTACGCACGGGGATAAAGTGAGCCGACTTAGTCAGCCTATCAACATCAACCCAAATCGCATCCTTCTTACTTGCTGACAATGGCAGTCCGGACACAAAGTCCATTGTGACTCGATCCCATTTCCACTCGGGTATCATGATCGGCTAAAGTAACCCTGAAGGCACTTGATGTTCCGCTTTCACTTGTTGACATATTAAACATCTCGAAACAAAGTCGGAGATGTCTCGTTTCATACCATGCCACCAAAACCGATGTTTCAAGTCGTTGTACATTTTCGTGCTCCCCGGGTGAATTGACATTCGGCTACAATGGGCTTCGTTCAAAATCATCGGAATGAGTTCCGAATTCCTTGGAACACACAAACGGCTTCTAAACCTCAAACAACCATCATCATCAATCTGAAACTCCGATTCCTTGTTCGGAACACACTCAGCTCGTTTTGCAACCAATTCATCATCGACTTTCTGAGCTTCACGAATTTGATGAGTCAATAATGGTTTGGCTTTTAATTCAGCTACTAACATATTGTCAGGTAGAACAGACAAGTGTACATTCATCGCTCGCAAAGCAAACAGTGATTTCTGGCTTAAGGCGTCCGCAACCACATTAGCCTTTCCCGGGTGGTCATCAATGACAAGCTCGTAATCTTTCAACAACTCAAGCCAACGTCTTTGTCGCAGATTCAAGTCTCGTTGGGTCATCAAATATTGAGACTTTTGTGATCCGAAAACACATGGCACTTCTCACCAAACAAATAATGTCGCCATATTTTCAATGCAAACACAATGGCGGCTAGTTCGAGATCATGGGTCAGATAATTTCTCTCGTGTGGCTTCAATTGTCTCGACGCATAGGCCACAACTCGACCTTCTTACATCAATACGCAACCCAACCCAAGTAGGGATGCATCACTATAAATGACAAACTCTTTACCCGATTCGGGTTGCACCAAAATTGGAGCTTCAGTCAAATGAGTTTTCAGTTGATCGAAGCTTTTCTGACATTCCTCCGTCCATTCGAACTTAACATCCTTTTGAAGTAACTTCGTCATTGGTGTGGCTATCATCGAGAAACCTTTGACAAATCGTCGGTAATAACCGGCGAGCCCTAGAAAGCTCCGGACTTCAGTAACATTTCTCGGAGGCTTCCAGTTAAGTATGGCTGAAATTTTGCCCAGGTCAACTCGAATACCCGATGCGGATACCACATGACCCAAGAAGCTAACCTCTCTTAACCAGAACTCACACTTACTGAACTTAGCATATAACTGCTTATCCCGCAAAATTTGCAACACTTGCCTCAGATGCTCAGCATGTTCGGTCTCATCTCTTGAATAGACCAAGATGTCAGCAATAAACACAACTACGAACCGATCCAAATACGGCCTGAAGATCCGATTCATCAAATCCATAAACACCGCAGGGGCATTAGTGAGCCCAAACGGCATCACTAAGAACTCGTAGTGACCGTACCTCGTTCTGAAAGCAGTTTTGGGTACGTCTGAATCTCGAATCCGCAACTGATAATAACCCGATCTCAAATCTATCTTTGAAAACACCGATGCTCCCTTTAATTGATCGAACAGATCATCAATACGCGGTAACGGATACTTATTCTTTATCGTCACTTTATTCAGTTGACGAAAATCAATGCACAACCTCATGGTTCCGTCCTTCTTTTTCACGAACAATACTGGTGCACCCCAAGGTGAGAAACTCGGTCGAGCGAAACCTCTATCCGTCAATTCTTGCAACTGAGCTTTCAACTCTTTTAACTCGGTTAGTGCCATACGATGCGGAGCGATCGAAATAGGCGTAGTTCCAGGTACAAGCTCAATACCAAACTCTACCTCCCGAACAGGTGGCAAACCCGGTAACTCTTCAGGAAAAACATCCGGGTATTCACAAACCACCGGCACCGATTCGGGTTTCTTTTCTAACTCCTTGTCATCAAGTACATACGCGAGGTACGTTTCGCACCCTTTCCTTACATATTTCTGGGCCAACATTGCCGATATTACAGCTGGCAACCCCCTTAAGTCCGCAGACTCAACTCGGATTATTTCGTTATTTGCGCACCTCAAATCGATAGTCTTGCTTTTGCAATTCACAACCGCATCATGCGCGGTTAACCAATCCAACCAAAGAATAACATCAAACTCGTCGAACGGCAAAAGCATCAAATCGGTCGGAAAACAGGATTCTCGGATTATTAGAGGGCATCTCTTACACACTTTATCAACAAGTACGCATTGACCCAAAGGGTTTGATACTCGAATTACGAGCTCAGTAGACTCAACAGGTAGAGTCTTACTGGTTGCTAAGGTTTCGCATACATATAAATGAGTAGAACCAGGGTCAATCAATGCAATCACATTAGTATCAAAGAGAGTGAAGGTACCAGTGATGACGTCGGGGGAGGATGCCTCCTCTCGTGCGCGAATGGCATATGCTCTAGCAGGAGTACGGTTCTCGGCTCGATCGGCCGTATCAGAAGCCCCCCTCTGACTACCACCCCTGCCTCCTAAAATTCTCGGTGGTCTACCTCTAGATGTCACTCCACTAGGTCTTGCACCTTGAATCTTATTCTTCTCATCCAGCTCCGTGCAATCTCTAATGAGGTGGTCCTTCGAACCGCATCCGTAACAGACCCTGCTAGTAGACTTGCCCCAACATTCACCTAGGTGTCGTCTTCCACATTGGGGACATTCAGGTTTCTCGTGACGATTATTGCCCACACTAGCTACCGAAGTAGCTCGGGAGCCCATCGATGGTCTTGCCCTGATGGAAATTCCCGCAGTCGCCCTCGACTTCTTAATGTCCTCCCTGAACTTCTTTACAGCTGAGAACGGAGCTTTACCCGTCGATCTCTTACGATAATCTCTAGCTTCAAATTCAGCCTTCCTCTTCTCCTTTCCAAGTTCTTCCGCCTTGCAGGCTCGTTCGACTAGTGTTACGAATTCTTTTATTTCCAAAATACCCATTAGTAGCTTTTAATCTTCATTCAATCCTTCCTCGAATCTTTTGCACATAGCAACCTCGTCAGCTACACACTCCCGGGCATACCTACTGAGTCTTACGAATTCATGTTCGTATTCAGATACAGTCATACGGCCTTGCTTGAGTTCCAAGAACTCCTTACGCTTCTGATCAATGAACCGTTGGCTAATAAATTTCTTCCGGAATTCCATTTGAAAGAAGTCCCAAGTTACTCGCTCGTTCGGGATTATGGAAATCAAGGTCCTCCACCAATAGTAGGCTGAGTCTCGCAACAAAGATACAGCACATTTTAGACATTCGTCGGGTGTGCATGACAATTCATCGAACACCCGAATGGTGTTATCTAGCCAGAACTCGGCCCTTTCGGCATCATCAGTTACTATGGCCTTGAACTCCTCGGCCCCACGCTTCCTAATCAAGTCTACAGGTGGCTTACTCAGCCTCACAGGATCAACGACTGATGGCATTACAGGCTCTTGGGGTGGATTATTCAAATTCGGGAATTGTTGGACAGCCGGGTTGGTTCGGGCATATTGCGCGACCCACTCATTCATCATGGTAAAGAAGGCTTGTTTAGCCCCCTCACCTTGATTATTCGCAGATGACTGAGGTTCAACAAGCGGCGTCCCTTGTGCAGGAGCAGCCGCTATGCTCTCAACGTCATCCGCTAGGGTTCTTTCTTCACCGGGGTCCATTTACTAATCAAAACAAAAACATTTCAACCGTCGGAAGTCATCACACATTTAAACATTAACATTCGGCATGTATAGCTAGACTCATACGCGCTATGGTAGTCCTAGAACCGACTAAACCATGGCTCTGATACCAATAAAATGTAACACCCCGAACCCGAAACCGACACCGGAGTCGAACACGAGGTGTTAACTGGCTTTAACCCCTTACAAAATTTATTTTCCAGACACTGCCCAACCTGTGTACTAGTCGTTTTAAAAATCATATCTTGAGTTTCGTAACTCGAAAATCAGTTTCGTAATTTTTCCCAGAAACTAGACTCATGTGCCCATCTATGTATTTTTTTCTAGAATTTTTGGTTGGGCCAATTAGTACAGTTTATTAGTCAAAGTTCCCCAAGTTGCAGGGGTCGACTACACTGACCTTTGCCCATTATGACTTGAATATCTCCCTGCACGGGGCTTCAATACTGATGCCGTTTGTTTCTATGAAAACTAGACTCAGAGAGGAATCTGTACATATATGGTACGACCCCTAATTATCTCTGGTTAATTTATAATGAATTTCCAAGGTCGGAGCAGGGAATCCAGGAACCGTTCTGGCCCTGTCCCACAAAAATCTGATTATCTCTTAATATACTGCCCATATGATCTTTTCGTTACTTCCTCATGAAAGCAGACTCATCGAGCTTCGATTACATAATTTATTCATCAATTAATTCCACTCCTACTATTTTTAGTGATTTTTCAATCTCATGACACTGCTGCTGCCAGCATCTGTTACGAAAGTAACTAGGTCCATTTCATGCCTACCCTTGATCCAACTCAATCGAACATTCGTGCCATTTTCGCATGGCTTAAAGTTTACATGCCATAATTCAAACACAACGTACTAGCTTATACATGCCAAAATGTTCTTCTAAGCCAACTAAGAAGAAAGTACCAAAACTTGCTATCCGGTGTGATGACTTCGATGACGGCCCGACCACGCAAAAATAGATGAGTCCAAGCAACCTATAATGGGTGACAAGGAAACACCGAGTGAGTTTATAACTCAGTAAGTCATAAGCTATGCACTACCATCCATCAATAACATTATCACAAGAGAAAACAAAATGGAACGAGGCTAATTACTCCATCCATTCCGAACCATACCATAGTTCCTCCAACCTATCAATTCAATTTCATATCAATTCATGCATTCACATTCCATATACTCATCAATAGGACATTGAAGCATTTTCATAAATCAATTTATTTTCATTACAATCAAACGACTAAACGGCCTTTCACCCATCCTACGATAAATTTTATGTACGTGACTTCAAGTATATTTGTCACATAGGTTCAAACTTACCGAGCTCAACACCAAGTATAAGCATAGCACCTATTAGCCATGTACTCAAGACA
This sequence comes from Gossypium hirsutum, assembly GCF_007990345.1. NCBI lineage: Eukaryota > Viridiplantae > Streptophyta > Magnoliopsida > Malvales > Malvaceae > Gossypium > Gossypium hirsutum. Next base: position 35,226,508 of record NC_053436.1, read on the forward strand.
CTTACCCGATCCGCTGTCCGCGATCGACTCAATAGTGTCGCACACATAGTGTCCATAATGATTCACGAATGTATATCGAGTCCGCACACTCAGTGCTATATAATCAACTCGCACACTTAGTGCTACATAATCAAATCGCACACTTAGTGCTACATAGTCAAACTCGCACACTTAGTGCCGCATGGTCAATTCGCACACTTAGTGCATCATATTCATTTCGCACACTTAGTGCAACATAGTCAAATCGCACACTTAGTGCTGTACAATTTAATCCCGCGCACTTAGCGCCAATCTCATGGTCATAAATGGTTATCCCGCACGTTTAGTGCCGAGATCAACAACTCAGTACATCTTACTTCTTTTCTTTCATTCAACAATTTCATCATCACATACGTACATGCATATATATATATGTATATTTATTCATTCCAATCAGCATCAATACATACACATTATGACCATTTGAAATAATACCAACTACATGCTTAATGACTTACCTCGTGTTGGGTAAGACGGTTCCAACTCGACTACTCGATAACCTTTTCTTTGCCTTTACTCGATTCACCTCCTTTAACTCCTTGAGCCAAATCAATAATTTAAAATAGTCATTAATCGACTATTCAAGTATTACTTTCAGAATAATATATATATTGATTTGACTTTCACACACATAGATTATAGTAAGCTTTATAATAGTCAATAAATAACTCATTGGCAAATTTTCATTAATGTTTACAACAAAATCACATATTCACTACGAGCTGTTTTCCTGAGCAGTAGTCGCTAAATTGTTTATAACTGGAGCTAAAAAACTCCAAATCACTAGCCGTTAATTTTCCCTGAATATAGACTCGTATATCTTCCATCCATAAAATTTTCAGAATTTTTGTCTTGGCCAATCAATACCAGATTTTTCTTAAAGTTTCCCCTGTTTCACTGTTTGACTATTCTGACCACTCTTCACTACGAATCAAATTTCTCATTTTACAGAATTCAAAATGTGTTGTATTTGATCTCATTTGAAACTAGACTCATTAAGGAGTCTAAGCATATAAATTTTATCTTATAATCATTTTTGTACAATTTATAATGATTTTCTAAAAACAGAACAGGGAATCTAGTAGTCATTTTGACTCAGCCCCACAATACTTCAAATATCTCAAGATCGGTAACTCTTTTGTTTCATAGTTTCTTTTGTAAGAAATAGACTCTTCAAGCTTTAATGGCATAATTCACTCAGCTTCTAATTCAACTCCTACAAATTATGGCGATTTCCAAATCACCTTACTGCTGCTGTCCCCAAACAGATTATTACCGAATCAAATACTAACATTAGCATTTCACCTTAATAGCAGCTTGCAAGCCTTAATTTAACATATTTTCATTCAATTTAGTCTAATAACGCATAAATGGGTAAATTACATTTTTACCCCTAATATTTCGCACTTTCACAATTTAGTCTTTATTCCACAAAACACAAAACACACAAAGTTTGGTCACACTCCTTAAGGGCCGAATCTTCCTAGTGCCCATATAAGTCCATACATCTCATTTATTTCACCTTTGAGTCCTTCAAAAATTTGTTTTTGTAATTTAGCTCTAACTACTCAAAATCACCAAAAACTTCAACACAAAACATATTAATCTTTAACATATCTTTCACTTTTCATCAACAACTATCAAAAAGCTCAAGCACTCATCAATGGCAAAACACAAAATCATCATCAATCCACAAAATTGAACCATGGGTTTTTAGAACTCAAGTCAACTACTAAAACATGCATGCATCTCAAGAACAACATCAAACATACCTTAGTCTAGCAAACCACCATAGCCGATTTTCTCAAGCTCTTCCCCTTCCTTTCTTTCCTCTATTCGGCCAAAGGTGTTCAAGAATGAACACACATTTTTTTTGTTTTCTTTCCTCAACTCACGGCAACAAGGGGGGGGTATGGATGAGACCATTTTTTTTCATCACCCTTCCTTTTCATTGTTTAATTCCTTTCTTTAACTTATTTTAATTATCATGCTTAATATTTTATTTTCCTTACCATACATCACTAACACAACATGTTGGTGACATGTTTCCACCCATAGCATGGCCGGCCACTACATATTAGGGAGGGGGAATTTGACATGCAAGTCCCCTTTTTCTTCCACATGCACTAATAGGTCCTCATGCATTGACCTATCACATTTTAAAATTTTCTCATATAAGTCCTATTGACTAAATTCACATGCAATCGACTAAATCGAAGCTTGAAATTTTCACACATTGATGATTACATATTCTAGATAATAACATCACATTCAAACCTTTCGGTGACTAGGTTTAGCGGTCCGAAACACTTCCCGACTAGGTCAATTTTGCCCCCGATTTAATTTTGTTTTTCTTTGGTTCTTGATCTATCAATCAATTTAACCTTTATTCATATTCATTCAATTCAT